>NC_089875.1:55744779-56004779 GCF_040182565.1 Anser cygnoides | reverse complement strand
TGCACATCACAGCCATACTAAATATCCCCTTAGACAAGACACAAAGCTGCTGAGTAAGACCCCTGCAAATCAGGGATGCTTTTCCATAAGACCAACATGCATAATTTATATCTGCATACAATTAGCCTGTTTACATTTATACATCTTCTGTTTCCTTTTATGTAAAATATTCCACAGGATACATGGTAATGCATTCAAAGTAACCTGCTTTTTTTTTTTTTTTTAATTTTATTATTTCTTTTTAATTTTAAAGGCTGCAGGACTAAACAATTTATAAAACCCCACACCTAATAAATACTTTATATGAATACAAAAGTGTTTTCTTACTAGGTAGCAAAAGCTTTACATTAAAGATAGTCCTGCTTTTTCCCAGATTTGGAACTCTCTCAAGCAATAGTCCATAAATCCTTGACACATTTTAAAAACATTTAATTTGTTTTTATTATTAATATTTGTGTGTGTGTGTGTGTGTGTGTGTGTGTGTGAATGTATTCAGTGTCAGAGTCATAATCATCTTTACTTGAATGGGTAGAGCAGACCAAAGTCCTCCCATCTCTGATCTGGAGGGTCACTCGCTTAAGACTGTACTATCCATTTGGGGCTTTGGGCTTGCTTTGCAAAACATAAGAAACTTTTCTTTAACTCTTTTGTGCCTGGCCAGCTTGTGGAGTCTCTAGGCCCAAAAGTGTGGGAGTGAGTACATCACCCCCATTTTTAAAAAGGGAAAAAAATAAGATCCAGGGAACAATAGGCCAGTTGGACTCACCTCTGTGCCTGGCAAGACCGTGGAGCAGATCCTCCTGGAAACTATGCTAAGGCACATGGAAAATAAGGAGGTGATTGGTGACAGCCAACATGGCTTCACTAAGGGCAGATCATGCCTGACAAATCTGGTGGCCTTCTATGACGAGTTTACAGTATAGGTGGATAGGGGAAGAGCAACTGACATCTGCCTGGACTTGTGCAAAGCATTTGACAGTGTCCCACACAATATCCTTGTCTCTACAGTGGAAAGACATGGATTTGATGTATGGACCACTTGGTGTGTAAAAGATGGGCTAGATGGTCTCACTCTGAGAGTTGCAGTCAACATCTCCATATCCAGGTGGAGATCAGGAATGAGTGGTGTTCCTCAGGGGTCAGTAATGGGACCAGCGCTGTTTAACATCTTTGTTGGTGACATGGACAGTGGGATCAAGCGCACCCACAGCAGTTCTGCTGATGACACCAAGCTGTGTGGTAAGGTTGATACACTGGAGGGAAGGGATGTCATCCATAGGGACCTGGACAGGCTTGAGAGGTGGGCCTGTGTGAACCTCACGAAGTTTAACAAGGTCAAGTACAAGGTCCAGCACTTGGGCAATGCCAAGCACAAATACAGGCTGGGCAGAGAATGGATAGAGAACAGCTCTGAGAAGGACCTTGTGGTGTTGGTTGATGAGAAGCTCAACATGAGCCAGCAACGTGGACTTGCAGCCCAGAAAGCCAACTGTGTCCTAGGCTGCATCAAAAGCATCATGACCAGCAGGTTGAGCAAGATGATTCTTCCCCTGTACTCTGCTCTTGTGAGACCCCACCTGGAGCACTGCGTTCAGCTCTGGGGCCCACAGCAAAAGAAGGACATAGAAGTATAAGAAGAAGTCCAGAGGAGGGCCACAAAGATGCTAAAGGGCTGCAGCACCTCTCCAATGAAGACAGGCTGGGAAAGTTGGGGTTGTTCAGCCTGGAAAAGAGAAGGCTCTGGGGAGACCTTACAGCGGCCTTCCAGTACCTAAAAGGGGGTCTATGGGAAAGATAGGGAGGGACTGTTTGTCAGGGAGTGTAATGACAAGACAAGATGGAATGTCTTTAAACTAAAAGAGGGTAGATTTAGATTAGATATTAGGAAGAAATTCTTTTCTCAGAGGGTGGTGAGGCACTGGCACAGGTTGCCCAGAAAAGTCGTGGATGCACCATCCCTGGGGGTATTCAAGGCCAGGCCAGATGGGTCTCTGAGCAACCTGGTCTAGTGGGAGGTGTCTCTGCCCATGGCCGGGGGTTGGAATTAAATGATCCTTAAGGTCCTTTCCAACCCAAACCATTCTATGATTCTATGATTCCACAGTTCTGTGATCATCAGAAATAAATCTAGCACACAGCAAAAGCTGGTGAGAGTTGCACAGACATAGGGCATGCCTGCACTGCATGGCAGGTGAGAAGATGGGTAGGTTTGCAGTAGGACTGCTTTCAGCAAGCAATAGAGTGCTTGCAGCAGAGTGGGGGCAGCACTAGCTGGTCTGAACAGGAGGCAGCATGGAGAAGACAACCTTAGAGAAGGACAAGTGTCTGTGAGGGAATGAGCAGGGACAGAGGCTGGGAGAGAAGCCTGGAAAAGAAGACTAAGATTTTGAAGAGAAGACTGTTTCTTGCTAATAGGAAAGAAATCGTATTGTTCCCTGAGTTGCAATGACAGTATGCCCTTTATATAGATCATGTTTAATAGTAGAGGCATACAAATTAAATCCCTTTGCAAACAACTCCTTACTATCTCTGCACTCTCCCACTTACCACGGTGGAAGTTGCTGCTATTACTAAAACATCTACAACGGTGTAGAGGAGGTACTCTTTTTCACATGCATGTCATGCCTAGAGCACTGGTGATTTTTGGGTTCCCAACACCATCCAGGCACGTACCCCTCTGCAATATCTGCTGTGAAATGTTGAGTGAGGTCAGTAGTGTTTTAACTACCAGCCTTTGGATTTGGCATGCCCTGGGGACAGAGTGGCACTACCTCCCTCAGCACAGCCTGGCACTTGATCCTAGAACATTTGATCTTTTGAGCAGATTTCTTTTTCTTATTCTGCACCCCACCACAACGGCACCCCCCCCCCCTTTTTTTTTTCTTTTTTTTTTTTTACACTATCCCTAGGTAGGACAGTAGCTATTTCTGCCCAACAGTCAATGTGCAAATGGTGAGAACAGTGAAGCATTTGGAATGGGATGGTCCAAGAGGAGGGGAATTACTGGTATTACTTTATACTCACTCAGCACCAACTCTCAAAAGAGCTGTTATAGTAACATAAAACACAGCTGGAACATTGATCCTTATGAGTTTTTTCTTCAATCAATATTTCTTTATAGGGAACTTCGCTTAGGATGCAATAAAGAGGTACATCATAACTGCAATGTGCTACAGGATACAAGGGTTCATTTTAGATATTCTGAGTCCTGCTGGTATTGAAAGGGGACTGCGGTGCCACAGCAGGCCAGAAGATGATCCATTTGGAGGCTGGGCTTTGCAGTCTGTGGTGCTCTTGGCAAGAACTAGGACCTCTTAGATGGGTCCCCAGGGCATAACCCTTGAGTAAGGCTGTGCTTGCAGCTCTTGACCTCTCCTCTTCTTTAGTCTCTTGGAAGATATTTCTGTTACATTTTCAGTCATCAGCTCTTTGAGACTCGTATTTCCCTGCTGAGACAGGGTGACTACATACTGACCAGGGCAAGTCCAAATTCTGTGAATTCTTGCAAAGCCTGTAGGACTGAAAACAGGCAGGGAAGAAACATCCACAAAATCATTTACAGTGTAACAAGTTGCCTGCCATTACAAGACAATTAAAACATAAATCCCAGCAGTGTATTTCTATAAAAAATTCTGTCAGAAGCCAAGGAGCAGTTCAGAGCTGCTTCACAAGGCAACGAGGAAGGAGTATAAGGAAGGAAACAACCAGGCAGGTGGATTGTCCTCTGCAGCTCAGAAGTAGAAGGGGCTTTTGCATTCTCTTTGAGACAGCTTTCATTATAACAGGAAACCTTGTCTGTCAGATACTGAAATAGACCAAGTTAGGTTTATATTAGGTTTATATTAGTTTACAATTCCTTTTTTTTTTTTTTTTTAATAATAAAACTGACCTCTAAATAGGGAGTTACTATTAAAATAAATGAAGAAAAAATACAAAGGAAAAAAAATCCCAGAACAAGTTAATCGTGGTCTAATTGTACAACTTGTCATTGTTATGCAAATCTGCCTTTTTATTTCACTTTCATTTTTATGAAAGTGTTCCTACCCCTTGCCACTATCCTGTGCTGTTCATTCTAAGGTGATATTAATAACAGGCATATATTGTTGCTGAAACTAGTCTGAACTTTCGTTGCCCAGTGATCCTGTCAGTCGGTCAGCATCACTACCCTGCCATTTATCATTTCCTGCAAGCTAACAGGCAGGGTCCTGTCTCAAGGAGCCCACAGCTTTAGCTAGGTCCCAACAACATGCAATGTACAGATGGAGAAAGATGGTGAGAGACAAACAAATAAGAGAGGTCAAAGCCTAACATAGAATGTGATAGTCACAGATTACTTCATTGTTTTAAGATGAACAGATACTGGCAATTATCCTTTAACCCTTTACAGAAATATCCTGCAAAGCAGGACAGGGTGTGCACAGCACTAGATCTTTCAGTTTTGTCTCACTTCTAATTATGATCTGAGGGTAGGGCTGTGGTAACCTCTGTTTGCCTCCTCTGACCTTCTGAATCTTTCCTCAGTTTGGTTCGCAATACATGAGAGCAGAAAACGTGTTGCCCCTCTTCTCTCTTCTCTGCTCTGACCCAGTTTCTCTGTCAGCTCCAGGGGATTCAGCACTGAGAAGGTGCAGCCTGGGTGGATCCTGTTGTGGATGGAAATGGGGATCCTCGCAGACTGACTAGATCACTATAACCTGGAAAAAAGCTGAGAAGAACTGTAGCTGTCACTCTGTTTTTGTGAAGAAATAGTTATCCTCTCTCCTATTACAATGCTGACAATGAAAACAATAAAAAAACTTCTTGTCAGAGTTTTTGAGTAGATCCCTGTGAGTTAAGGAACTGATGACCTTTAGGTAACGGTGCTCATCCACCCTTTTTCATCTGCTTTTGCTCTAGGTCTTCTTCCCTTAGTTCAGAGGCACAGAGAGAAGGAGACAACTGAAACAAGGAGGAATGGTGGTTGACTTGTCATCTCAGAAGGAGGTCAATGTTAATATATTTCTGAGTCACTGAACTGTGCTATGAAAATGCTGGTGATTTCAGAGAGGAGAGAAAGAGCATGCACAATACGGATGCAAGGGCACATGCAAATTTATACAAGTGTATGCAGGACTCATACACATGTATATAGTGCACAGACGCACATAAATATTGCAATGAAGTCTAATGAAAGAAATGGTATTTTTTAAGACAATTCTGGATAAAAGGATTGCTTGTTTGGTCTACTATGCTGATTGTGGAAAGAAGACAAGATAGAAACGTAGGCAGAGGTATGAGGTAGGCAGAGTGGGAGAGAGTTCAGGATTATATCCCTTAGTGGAAAAATGTTTTGGCAGAGCGCATAGCTGTGAAAATATGAAAATAAAAAGACAGGGTATTTCTTCCATTTTGAGCTTTTATTTTAGTGAAAAGTTGACAATTTCTTAAAGCATTGAAGAGAAAGGTTTATAGATTGTTTGAGCTGTGAAAAACTGATTTTAGTTCACACAAGCATTCCTGGTTTTCTCACTTTCTGTTGATATGTTATGCATGGAGTTATCATGCCAGTGATGTTTCACAGTGTTTCTTAGACCCCTGAAATGTCATAGGTTCAGTTGCCTATGGAGTTCTGCTGAAAATGCTGATCAGACCTACAAGACTCAGTGCTAGATAAGGTATGCCTGAACACTTTTCACTTTGAAGTTCATTGAAAAGTTTAGGGAAATTATGAGCTTTTAGCTATCGAGCACAACAAAACAGAACTAAAAGACCCTGTTATAAATGAGGATGCTCCTCACACCTATCCAGCATGCTATGGAGCACCAGGTGAAAGTATTAGAAAAAACATGCCTGATTTGAGAATAAAGGATATGCTATACTGTCAAAGGATAAAGATCTACTGGTTTCTTTGAACAAATTAATTCCTCATACTCTAAAACTGAACAATGAAAAGTGAGCTGTTTCCACAAAGAAAACTGGAAATCCTTTAAATCTACTATTGAACAAGCTATGTGAATGGTAATCAGCAGTAAGTGTGTAAAATACTGGATTACTCCCATGGCAACAAAAACAAAGATCCTAAGAAAGAACAAATATACTCTGGAACCCCAAACAAAAAAACAAAAACAAATGAACAAATAAAATACAGCATAAAAGAATGGTCAGTGAGTGAACAATGGTCAAATGATTTTCGGTTTCCATCCTCAATAAATGACTTTGACAAATTGACAAATTCTGCCTGTTGTTGAATTGTAAAATAGTTAAACTATTGTAATATATTAAACTTTTTTATTATTGTTATTTTATTTTTTTGTTTAATATTGTAAGATATTAAACAATAGTTAAACTATTTTAAATTGTAAAATAGTTAAACTCCACGTGAACATTCTGTCAAAATGTAAGCCTGTCATAGAACTGAGATACAACCATTTGGTTTTTGTTGTTGTTTTTGTTCCTGTTTTTCTACATGCTCTGTCAGAGAAGATTTAAAGTAGTAATAAGCAACCAAGTGTTTCTGAGAGGAGAAGGGGACCTGAGAAAGTTTACCCATAAGCCTGAGTGTGTTGAGGAGGTAAAACTTAGCCTACGCACACAACTCCATCTGTACTGTTGCTGAGGGAGGAGCCAACTTTACATACATAGTGTAGGTACATTTTCGTAGTTTGCTCCATATTGATCTAATTTAAAATGCTTTCTGAAATGTTTATTCACAACAATAGACCACTAGAAGGAAAATAAGAATAAATCCCTGGGAGATGGCCAGAGGGATAGAGATGGTGCAAACATGACATGCTGGCAACAGGGAGGCTGAGAAGCCCATTCTCCTGATTTATTGTCTAAGTCACTGTCTAGGTATGCATCTCCTGACCCCTCTAGGCATACCTCCTGGGGTGGTGAAGAAGTAAAGAAAGAGTTATTGACTTCTCAGTCACAAGAGATCAAAGAATCTACTGAGAGTGTGGTGTATGATGCTTCTCAAGTGACTTCTGAAATTTTAAGACTTAGACATGCTAATGCCGTGAGGTGTCTATTTTGCACACGGATGGGGTATGAAGGTCTTGATTTTCAGCCAGCCAGTCCAATGCTGTCTTGTTTCATAGGTTATGTGTAAGTTGGATGGGAAGGTGATCTGAAAATTAGGTTAAAATACATCTGTGATTAACAACATTGAGAGAGCAAATTTAGCAAGTAAGACTGTGAATCATCATACACTGTAAGGTGGTGAAATAGAATCATAGAATTATAGGGAGCTTACAAGCAAGTCTTATTGCTTTTATAGCATTACTAGTCTTGATTATAACCTATAACAAACCTATGTGAAAGAAGAGTTTTTTGGTATTTGTATGCAATTTATGTTGAGTTTAATGTCCTTTATTCTTCAGATACTGTTCTATTAATTGATTTCCCTGTAGGCATTTGCTGATGTTTATCTGTATAGATAAGGACTAGGTGAAGGAGGATGGAGTTTTCTGATACTTGTGAGAGATGCCAACGTACTTTGAGATATACTCATTACAATAAATATCACCAGTCATAGATAGTGAAAGTTATGTGAAAGCTGTGACTTTGTATTGAAACATCTTTCTCAAGAAAACTGGGATATAGGATGCTAAATGGATGGTGTTTTGGTAAATAGGGATTTGAGCTTTTTTTTTTTTCCTTAGTTCAAAATATTTCCAATTTGTTCTAAATAATAACATAGTTTTCAAAATATTCCTAATAAGGTGAAAAAACTGTTTTTCAAGATGAGATCACTGCTAGCTAGATGTACCTTTTGTTGCTGAGACACAAAAGCAATAATAATCTAATGCAGGTGGCAGCCACATGTATGGTGTCATACAAGTGTCATATTTGTATGCTGATGTGTGCTTTGTGGGTCCTTCCAGTAACTACCTTAACTACCTTCCCTGATCAACATTCACCACCCACAGTCTTCCCAGCCCCTTCTGTCTCCCTTCACCCTTTGAGGTGAGCCCCACGTGTAGATTTCTCCCATGGAAAACAACAATAAAAAAGAAAATCAAAAACCTCCACCTTATTTTGCTATTTTACTTTATGCTCTTGATTGTAATAAATTTCTTCAGCATACCAGTAGAGAAGAATGGTTGACTTGTTGGCTGTTTTATTCAGACACTACATTGATTTCATTCAATAAGCTGGAAAAGTGACCATAAGGTTAAGTTACATGAAGAGGATTTCTGTTTTTTGGTTCTATAACAGATATGGTCCTGCAGGGCTGGGGTGCATCTCTAGCAATGCCTTATCTTGTTGTTACTCATTTGTAGTGGGGACAACTTAATGGATGGTCTGAAGCTTAGTTTAACCCTGTCTGCAAACCCAATAGGATTTTCTCATGACCAGTGGTTGAGCAGTGACACCCACATTTTTCCTGTTGATCTCTTCTATGAATTTGACCTATAACATTAAGTTACTGGACCAATGACCACTTATATCAATGGAAGTTCTGACTCAAAAGAACTCTTGAAGTTACCACGGAAATTTTGTTGCTGGACTGATACTTCAGATGCTCGGTGCCTTGATTGCCCAACTCACCTTGAATAATGAAAGCACCAGTCTTTATTAAGGGGAAAAAACTCTTTCATTACAGTCTCATGAGTTGCTCTTCCTGAATTGCAGTGATGATGAAAATTCATACTAAAAAATATTCCATCTAGAAAAGGCATGATTCAACCCCAAAAGCTGAATTCATTCTTTTCATTAGAAAGTGTCAATATGGACAGTGCTGGTGGATAGGTCCCACATGCAGTTAAATTCTGTTTCATTTTGTTTTGTTCTTCTTTTAATTTATTTGTGTTTTCTTACTTATCAATGACTATGGGTTTGTTTGTTATAGTCTGGCAGAATTAATTCCTTCTGGCAGGTAAGATGATTCGCATAAGCTTGTGTAGCCCAATGAAGAGATCATTTTTCTTTCAAAATATTCTTATAGTCTTTAATTACTCAGAGTATTGAATTTACAGTCCTTGGTTCTAAAATAAAATAATTAAGAAAGAAATGTGTGCATTTTGAATTAGTAGAACAAATATCAGGGTTCTCATTTAAACTGTATATCAAAGAAAGGTTACGAATTCAGCGAGTGACCTGCAGTTGAGACATCAGTTTACAAACTGATTAATTACATATCTTAAATACATAATTACTGCAAGAGAAAAATCTGCCTGCAAGTCAAATAACTGGGTAATCCATCACCAGTACTAAAGGAATTCTCCAATTGTTTGGGAAAAATATTTTTCCCTCAATTTCATTTTAAAGATCAAATAGAGCATACCCTCCATTTTTTTGTCAAGATCAGAAAGCTAAGATAAGAAGAATTTTAAAGAGAGGGGCTACCGTGCTGTTAAAATAATGTTTTGCTGTCTGTAACCACAATATTTTCAACATTGTAATGTAACATTGTAGGCAGGAAGCACAAGATTACTAGTTATCTTCTCTGATTTCACTGTTTCCTGTTTCATGTTTTATCTGGCCTAACATTTCTACAGATAAATGCTGTTTCCAAGTTAAACACAGATGTAGTGCAGTATAATTCTGGCAGGTGCTATTGTGTTTGTGCAATAAGAGGTGTTACCTGATCCTGCCTGTCTTTGCAGATAGGAAGGCAAGGGGACTGATTCTGCTCTCCCTTGCGCATGCTCAATGATGTAAAAAAACAACAGCCTTCACCAGCAGGTGCTTTCCAAAGGTGAATCAGTCACACAGTGGAGATGTTTTCCAGTCCTTCCTGGATTCTCACAAATACCTGCTCTCTGCTCCCTGGGAATTATGCTTTCCTTTGCAATTTTTGAATGTGCGTAACAGCAGTTTTGTGGAGATGCTGATACAAAAAGGATAAAGGTTAAGAGTGTTTTAACAGGTATCACATGGAAAATAAGTGAGGGAAGAGAAATAGGAGTTATAATGTGGAGATTAAAAGACAGACTGATGCAAGAAAGGGTATAAAGATGCATGCAAATAGAATTAAACAGGAAAGAATAAGATAGCAGGCCATGATTGAAAATGGTTAGTATGAAAACACAAGGCAAGCCAAAAAGGGCTAAGACAATAATTATTGAAATTTCATTCATCAGAAGAACAAGAGAAACAGGCACCTAATTTTCATGAGCATCCAGAAGTTCAACAGGCATAAAATCGTACAGTTAAATTACAGAATAGCAACACTCTAAGTCATGCATACATACATATAAACAAGATGTTTAAAAAATAAATGTAATCTTATTTTAAATAGCTTATGGTGCCCTCCAGAACCAATTTAGCCTTTCTGTCTGTAATACCCTGGTATGGTTCCCATAAAAATTGGAGCAATTTGAGATTCAGCAAGTTGGTTAGCAATTTAACTGGCAAAACAACAACAAAAACAAAAACCAACCAACAAACCAACCAACCAACAAACAAACAAACAAAATGGGTATATTCAAATAGCATTAAAAGGTTTTACTTAAATTTACAAATCTCAGAACTTGGGCATGACTAAAGCAGTCCTATTTAAACTCCTCCACTTTGTTGAAGGATTACAGCAGCTATCCATTGTCTGCAACCTCTTTTAACACTTAAATCCAGCAGATTAAAGACAGCATTTTGAGAACTGAGTTACAGGTGAGACACTCGTGAGAATAATGATAAAAGAAGCCATTGTCATCAAATTATTCTGGTTTGATAGTTACATTTATAGTTGTGTGCTGGATAATGTCCAGGAACCTGAAATATTCTAAAATCCCTTTTACTGTCTTGACTGTAATTTTTCTTTTCAAGTGATATGTCTGTTGTGACTCTATGAAAGTTTCTCTGAAACCAGAGATAATACTCAAGATTAAAACTTTTGTTGTTGTTGTTGTTTAAATTTCTTCAGTATTGCCAACAACATGATTCTCCTGGTTATGAGAACGTACTGATTTGTGAAAAATCAGATGCTTGGCTAGTAAAAAATACTAGTAAATCTGGAAAGCATTAATAAAAAAAGATTATTAAATGGCTACTTCTAATAAAAATAAAACAAGGAACAAAGCTTACATTTTTCTTATTCTTTGTCATAGACAAATATGTTTAAGTGTTTTTGATAATTCTCTTGTTTTGATCTAACCTAACCATAATTTTCCTTAAAGAATATTGAGATCTACCACAAAATATCTATCACATATAAACATATTTATCATATTTAAGTAAGATTAGTATAACGTATACTGGCCTTTTGGTAACAACTATTAGAGACCTTTAGCACAAAGTTAGGGTTTATTTCTCAAAATAGGTAACCATGACTTTGTTCACCAATAGATTCAATGGGATTTGATAGAGATTAATGATGCATTTGGATTTCAGGCAGTATGTGTTTTATGGAACTGTAGGGTTAAAGTATTGCTTTATTTTATTTTATTATATTTTGTATATTTTTTATTTTATTTTATTTTATTTTATTTTATTTTAACTTTATTTTACTTTATTATTTTAATTTTCCTGGTGAACACTGTTTTTGTAACTGTTTTCTAAAGTAGCCACTGGATCAGCTTTTAGAACAGCTAACTTGTAATTTTGCACATTCAAAGCTCAGCAAAAACCTCTCATAACAACAGATAGCTTAAGGTTTTTTTTTTGTTTGTTTTTTTGTTTTTTTTTTTTATCAGATCTGGTCCTGAAGAAAGCAGGAACACAAGCAGAGACATGGTGATTTGATAGCCTATTGACAGAAGAGTTATGTTACTAAGTTCTTTCTTATTAATGGTTTTGTTGATAAAAAATGAATACTGGTTTTCACAAATTCAATCACAGAATATAAAATAAACACAATTTCTATATCTAACTGAAATACTTTTCTTGGACTGAGGTCGTTCCATTCAGTGTTTCTTGTCCTCCAAACTACTAACATTGCCTTGGCAACTTGACAAGTCCGTATTGGTGTTACCAAAATGTTCTCACAGATTTCATGTTTCCCGACATTCCCAACAGAAGAAAACATGAGAGCTCATCTATGAAGGCTTCATAAACGCAGCCTCAAGAGCTATAAGTGAAATAAATCAGTCTTACATACCTTGCAATGGCATAAATGTCATACTTCTCACTAAATGTTTCCATTCAAAGGTATTGCTGCATTCTGAATTTTTCCAAAACTTTTGTTTACAGTCATTAGAAAATTTTGTTTTGAGATCATGGGATGGTAGGTCAGTTACACAACTGCCAAGAAGACATTGTGTGCCTTAGCATACAAAGGTAGATAGGCTAAAAAATGTTGTAGGACCAGAGCTAGTCAACTCTGACTGAAGGATGAAAAATAATAGAACAACAGAGAAGCCCTCCCACCTGAGAAATGGAGGTTAACTATCCGGTGTGTTTGTGCTGAAGAGAATGATTATTTGTAACACAAACCAAATATTTATGTTTGTGACACCATGAAACTTTATTGTCTGTTTATGGTACTAATGGTTAAGGTAATTTAATATCAAACATATGAATTTTATAGCCTTAAATTTTATGCCTTCAGAGTAAAAAATTATTTAAAATATTGTGATTAAAATATTCTGGGAATGTACTTTTCAGTTGATTTTTTTTTTTAAATATAATATTAAAATGAATCCTACTGTGGATTATGTCAGTCCTGTCAAATTCTATCATGTCAGCCATCAGAAAGATAAATGGAAAAAAAAGTGGAAACAAAGAGGTAGGTTACTGAGCAGGAGACAAATCAGGATGCATATATAGCGAGAGAGAGAGAGGATGACAATAAAAGAATGAATGGAGAACTGACAGTACAGTATGGAACAGAGGAGGAGAAAAAAAAAAGTGTTAAAAAGGAAAGATTGATCTACCCAACAGTGAAAATCTCAATTAAGCCACTCCCAGTAAGCAGACTAAAATGCCCTAGCTACCATAACACATATAAAGATAGTTAGAGAGTATCTCAGTATAATTTTGTTTGACCTTTATTTGTAGCTCCCTTCCCATCAGAAATTCCAGAGACAGGTTTCCCTGGATCATATGTTATTCAAAGGCTATGTCTAGAATGCATTAATACTTTGTTAGTGTTTCTACCATCCTTGTTTTTAACATTATAGTGGTCCAACTCTTCCATACATTGGTTATAATAGAACCTTTTTGTTCTTTTACCCACATGAAATATATGTCCCATTTGGAATTATGTCTTGTACCATCTTGTCTGACATGTAAATCATGAACTAAGCTGCTAGTTATGTTTCATTATGTTACAAGTGGAACCATAATATAAAGCACAGATTTTAGTTGATTTTAAAATATCACATGGCAGTGCAGGTGAGTTTACTGTGATTATGGAGAGCAAAGATTTGAGGTATTGTAGCAGATCACTTGTTCCACTGAATGGACATGAGGTGTCTATCACCCTGATACCCAAAGCCTGTGAAAACCTTGATGCCTGTAGTGAGCTGATATTACTACTATTCCTCAATTATTATTATTATTATTTTTTCCAAATATTCCCATTGCTTGTATGGCTTGTTAAAAGAAAGGTTTCATGGATTTTCTTTTCCTTTCTTTGCTGACTGAGTGCCATTCCGGTGGTATTTACAGCAGCTGATTATATGGAAACAATGTTAAGAGAGAGCATTTTATTTTATTTTATTTTTTCCTCCTGTCATCTAATGTAATTTAACAGCTAGAAAGAGGAAAGCAAACTCATATGATTTGCCACTGCCCTAATCACAAGCAGCATGTATTTGTCTGTGATCTGCAGGAATCAATTTGGGAATCACCTTGCAGGAGCAAGCAGAGCAAGCACTGTAAAGGGAAATGTGTCTGCAGCTGCCCTAGCACATGAAGCTCCAGGAGGAATTAAGACTGTTTCAGAAGCCAAGCTGGTGGCAGAGATCACAAAAATAGCAGTTCCTGCTCTCCCAGAGATTAATGTCCTCCACAAACACCTATAATCATAGACATTTTGTACCACTGTCTGTCAGCTGCCATGGATCTTGAGCTTGCAGTATGTAAACTTTTTCCATGAATGCTTTTTAAATGTAATCCATAATTTTCAGTGGTTGCTTTAGAAAGACAAGTCTACGTTTATATGCATGTGGATGACACTAAAGCAAGCTTTTTGTCCAGCAGAAGAATGAGGGATTATTTAGTGAGCAGCTAGCAGCACACATCAGAAAGGCTGCTGGAGCTGAAGGACATCAGAATGAAAGTCTTCCTCATATGAGGCACTGCAAGGAATCCACCACTGAAGGAAGGTGAAAGAAGAAATATACTGAAAAGCATCACAGAAACAATTCCCAGGATGTGGTGAGGGTTTTGAAGGAAAACTGAGGCATAAAGAGAGGTGAAAAATGGGAATGCAGTCACAAATATTTATCAGATTACTTTCTGCCTTCCACATGAGAATAAATACTGTATACACACTTAAAGGGACTTCAGGAAGAAATTCAAGATTCCTTTTCTGGTCAGAAGCTAATTTCAATTAACCTCATGTGTTTTTTTTTTTTTTATATGAATTTTCCCCTGATATTTGGCAAGCAGGTATTGAAAAGAATAATGTTATTTACAAATCCTCTGGGGATAGACTTCAGTAATTTATACTGTGTTGATGTCGGCTGTGTACAAAGCAGCACTTGTAGGTTAAGGGGATTATATCTGTCCCTAAGTTAATGATAAGTACATATTTTTTGCTAGAAGGTCATAAAGCACCTCATGGTAACTAGCAGATATTCATGGTGTCCGATCACCTTGTCTACATATCACTCAAAGCATTGAATGTGTCATCTTTTCATGAAAAATATTTTCCAAAGACCTGTTTTGTAAATTGTCATTTAGAGAAACATCAAAAAGGATAAACAGATACAAACATTTCTCAGAAGATTGTGACATCAACTGAAAAAATCCAAGAGGCTGAAATGTGATGCCGGTCACAGGCTGTGTTTTTCTTCACAGTAGTTCAAGAGGAAAGCAAGTCCCACTCCTACAATTGAATTGGCTTTAATCACTTTTGTCATGATTTTAACATTGATAAGCATTCAGCAGTATAAAAAGGGTGTGTGAAAATGATCACATAAATACACTATTATTATGCATATAATTAATATAATAACAGAAAACATGCACAATCTTCTCCAGCTGTACTTGACTTTTTTGACTTTCATCATTTGAGCTAAAATCTGTACTTAGCTTCAAGTGTTAATATGAAGAGGGGATGGGGGGAATGTGCTAATACTTGGAACCATTGCCCTTCTGAAGAGTAACAAGGTGGAATTTTCTAGGATACTTGAAATTTTAGTCCACTGGTATGATTATAGTATGTTGAAATGCAAAGTGGAATTTCCTAGTTAAGAATGTATCTCAGGTTCCTAAGCCCCAGGCCAATGAAAGCTGAGTGTATTGTGAAGGTGAAAATGTTCAGTCTCCAAAGCAAAAGAGCCATCCACATCAATTTGCAGTAGGCTAAGTGGCATCAGCTATGGGAGGCAAACCTACAAAGTCTTGCTTAGAGTGCTGTACTGCAGAAGCTACACAGCACAGAGTGAATGAATCTGCATAAACAAATTAAAGACTTATAGCTAAAATGCTCCAGCACCACTAGGTCTATAGAAGCATAGTGTTTCAGGAAGAAAGATCATGTAGGAAAAGTAATGTCCTTTGTATGGTATTAAATAGTGTTGACTGTATTAGAGAGGGAACTTGATTGGTTTATATTCTGCAGCAGCTGGGATTTACATCAGACCATACATTAGGGAAATCTGTGAAGTAAGCTTTACTTGTGATGTTGCAAAATTTTGTGATTTGACAATTGCAAGTACATGTATGAGTACATATATCTGCAGACTATAAGAATCTGCATCCCCCTCCTTCCCATGAGATTCACTGAGTAGTGAGCACCAAATCGAAAAAGAAAGCACTCTGTCAAAGCAACCAAAATTCTCCTGGTATCACCACTGTAAAGGTACTGATTAGATACACCTATTCTGTGCAAAGTCAAAAAGAGGCCCAGGCTGCCTCTTAAGTTTTATATCCTCTGATGATTCTCTAAATGCACACAGACTCCAACTTCCATTATTATAGTGCCATCTGAAAGCAGCCATGTTTGTTGTTGTTTGTTTTGGTTTTTATTTTTATTTTTTGTTATTATTATTTCAGGTTTCACTTTGCTCTTCTTCAACAAGTAATGCAAAAAAAAAAAAAAAGTTAAAATTGACTTGCAGAAATCAACTACTGTTTATGGAATGATGCCTGAAACTGATAATACTGCATTTTTAAGAGACCTTTAGAGCCTTGAAATAATGCCTGTTTGCAATAAACTTGTTTCCTTTCAAAATGCAGTTGTTAACTGTAGCAATCTGGTCTAGTGGGAGGTGTCCCTGGCTATGGTGGGAGGATTAGAACTAGATGATCTTTAAGGTCCCTTCCAATCCAAACCATTCTGTGATTCTATGATTTAACTCTAGCTTTAAGAAGTTTTAAACTACAGCTCCAAACTAAAGTACTTCTTGCATTCCTAACATTTTACTGTACTTGTTGTATGCTTATTACAGTTTCATCAACTGCATGCCAATAGTGAGTGTGGTAGAAAATATGTTCTTTATAATGAGAGCAAATAGTAACAGAGACCCTTAAAAATGCAATATAACTTTTGATGTACCATGGAATGATACCTGCTGTTCTCATCACAAATATCTGCTACTGTGGCAAAAAGGAAAAAAAAAAAAAAAAGCAAGCTATACTGATGAAATTTAATATATGGCATATATCCAGGCACACAGCTCAAGACAACTTCTATTCACAGATAGCTTTCAGCAAATATATACTTTTTTTTTTTAAAATTTTTCCTCTACTATAGAACAGAGATGACATATCCATATTTGAAAAGTACAGTTATTGTTACAGGAAGAAAACACAGTGGCAGAAACTGTCAACAGGAGAGCTTGATTAGAATCCTCTGTCCTCACTGGTATCCTCACTTATCTTCTTCAATAGAGCAGGCTTTCTGAGATCACAGAATCACAGAATATCCTGAGTTGGAAGAGACCCACAAGGATTGTTTGGTCCAGCTCCACACAGGACCACCAAAAAATCAACCCATGTGTCTGAGAGTCTTGTCAAGTGCTTCCTGAATTCTGGCAGGCTTGCTACCATGACCACTGCCCTGGGGAGCCTGTCCCAGTGCCCGACCACCCTCTGGGTGCAGAACCTTTTCCTAACACCCAGCCTGACCCTCCCCTGTCCGAGCCCCATGCCGTTCCCTCGGGTCCTGTCGCTGTCCCCAGAGAGCAGAGCTCAGCGCCTGCCCCTCCGCTCCCCTCGTGAGGGAGCTGCAGGCCGCCATGAGGCCTCCCCTCAGCCTGCTCGGCTCTGGGCTGAACAAACCAAGGGACCTCAGCCACTCTTCATATGTCTTGCTCTCTAGACCCTTCACCATCTTTGTAGCCCTCCTTAAGACAGTGTCTAGTGGTTCTGTGTCTTTCTTCTATTGTGGCACCCAAAACTGTCCATAGTGCTTGAGGTGAGTCTTCACCAACACAGAACAGAGTGGGACAATCTCTTCCCTCAGCCAGTTAGAAATGACATTCTTGATGCACCACAGGATATGGTGGCCTTCTTGGTTGCCAGGACACACTGCTGGTTTGTGTTCTTGATGTAGGCCAGAACCCCCAGATCCCTTTCTGTGGGGCTGCTCTCTAGCGTTTCATCCCTCAGTCTGTATGTATAGTCAGGGTTGCCTCTCTAGCGTTTCATCCCTCAGTCTGTATGTATAGTCAGGGTTGCCTCATCCCAGCTGCAGAATCCAGCATTTGCTCTTGCTAAACTTCATATTTTGGCAATTGCCCAGCTATCTAATTTGTCAAGAATTCTCTGCAAGACCTCACTATCTTTGTGGGAGTCAACAGCTCCTCACAATTTAATATAATTCACAAACTCACTTAGTATACCTTCAAATACTGCATCCAAGTCATTTATGAAAGCATTAAAGAAAAATGGCCCTAAAAAGGAGCCCCATGAAACCCAACTAGTAACTTGCCACCAGCCCAATGTAACCCCATTTACTATAACCTTTTGAGCCTGACTCATCAGCCAATTTTCACCCATTATATCATGTACTTATCTAGCTTTATGCAGGATGTTTTTTTTCCAGAAGGGTACTGTATTGAAAGCTTTGCTGAAATCCCAAAAGATTACATGAACTGGCTTCTCTTGGTCAGCTAGGTGGGTGACCTTGTCATAAAAGAGAATCAAGTTTGTTAAACAGGACTTTCCCCTCATGAACCGCTGTTGGCTGTGACCAGTGTCTTTCAGGTGTTTTTCAATAACTCCCAGAATAATCTTTATCATTTTCCTAGGCACTGAAGTGTGACTGACAGGCCTCTAATTAACAAGGTCTTCTTTTTTGCCCTTCTTGAAAACTGGAACAAAGTTTGCCAGCCTCTAGTTGGCTGGGACCTCTCCAGATTCCCAAGACTTTTGAAAAATAATTGAGAGGTCTAGTGATGACATCAGTCAGCAATCTGAGTACCCTGGGATGAATCCCATTAGGCCCTATATATTTATATGCATCCAGGTCGAGCTGGAGCAGCAAATCCTGCACAAGTTTGGGGTTGGCAGGGATTTACTACAGTTACAATAATGTAACTGTGCAATATAAATATGTAAAGTACTTACTGTTAACACTTACTGTTACTGCAGTCACTGTCCTCCAACTCAGGTCCACAGGGGTACCAGAGCCCACCATCAGTTTTGAATACAGAGCTGAAGAAGTGGTTAAACATCTCTGCTTCGTCTATATCCCTGTTTGTGAGGTGGCCATCTTCATCAAGTAACAGACCAATATTTTCTCTGGTCCTACTTTTGCTCTTAACATATTAAAAAATAATAATAATAATAAAAAATCTCCCAAGTACTGGCCAGCTTCAACTCTAATTGAGCTTTGACCACACAAATTTTCTTTCTGCAATGGTGAACAGCATCTCTGTAGTCCTCCCATGTCACATGTCCTCACTTTCAGTGACTATCTACTTTCTTTTTCCATGTCAGCTCGAGATGAAGATGAAAAAGATCTAGAGATGATTAGCACCAGAATGTCTGCTGGGTTCATAACTTCAGGTTGCTGCACTTGATTTTTTGGTTTAAAAGTTCAAGTTTTCAGGCTATAGTTTTCATGCACTTTTATTTAATTGGAAGCTAGTCATCATACATAATTATTTTCTTATTAATGATTTCAACAAAACTTTACATATAGTCACTTGGAAATATTTGTTAAGATTGTACATCTAGAATACTTTTCTCCTCCTTGGTGAACGCCAAGTCCAGCGCACACTATTGGATACCAGACATTGTGGTGTTCCTTTTTTTATCAAGTTAGATTCATCACTCCTTTCTGATCCAGTAATTCTGTGTGGAATTGAAAATAAGGGGTTTAGTGGAAGCTGCATGTTGAGTAGGTATTTTCAAGGAATGATTTTCTGCATGACAAGTTTGGCAATTCAGAATATTAGCAGCATTTGAAAGGGTTAGTAAAAATAGAAAGGAAAGGGTACTAGTCAGGTGATTTGCCTTGATTTTGACCAGTTCTTAAGTAGTCTTCAGGCACAACACATTAAAGGGCTTGTTGCTGTAATGCACCTGCTTCCTCCTTGCTGTTGATTATGTTCATGGCATTAATATAGCTCTATAGCTGAACAAAGATGAACAAGAGTTAGTGGTAAACAAAACCTGTACAGACGTATATGTCCAGAGGTCTGTTAAAGTGATTTTTCTCCTATGGTGAGCCTTAATTTTTTGGTTTTCAGATGCATGCCATCCTTTAGAAAGGAAGAATCAATAGAGAAAACAATAAAACAGTGGTGATACCATAAGCCTTGTACACTAAAACATGAGAAAATAGGTGGATGACCTTTATGGTGACTGAAAGAGGCCCTGGAAATGAATTGAGAAGGGAAAGGAAGTAATGGTAATGGCAAAATCAGTAATGTTATTATAAAATTATTGTTGGCTGCCACTTTGAAAACAGAAACGAGTCTGGAGCAAGAGTCAAATGTGGAGAGAGTGGTATTATGACAAACTGAACCTTGTTCGTGATGATGCATTCCAGAGCTGGAATGTACCAATCAAGACTCTTCTTCCACTTTCATCATACAATTTTTTATTCTACGGTGGGGTGAAAAACAGGCAACTCTAAGAAGGTATGGATGTAACTGCTGTCGTTGTATTTTATTTTGTTTATTTTTTTTATTAATTACTGTGTGACTTTTAGAAGGCTTCTCTTACAAAATTGCACTTGAGTTTTGACTAAAGACATTTAAATGCTTTCATCACCCAATTAGGTTTTGTTAATAGAGCATAAATGCTGTAGAAGTCAGGGAACAATTCAACCCCCTGGGAAGTACTGACATGATGGTTTGACATGGTTTTACATCTGTTGCTATTACTTCAAATAAACATCAGACTTTCTTACTTTCATTTTACCTTTTCCGTCTCCAATGTTTGATATGAATATGTCTAACTGCTACATTATGAAATACTTCTACGTCCAGCAACACATGAAAAGCTTTGATCAAATGCCTCTCTGTTCATACAGTCTTCTTTTTGTGCCATGTTTTGAGAAAATTGAAAGGCTGCTAAGATAGTAGGACAGACTGTTCCAATATGGAAGAGTAGATGCTTTATATAACAATTTTGGGCTGTGGAGCACAGTATTATAATTTCCCTCTGGGAGAATTTCCCTGTGGTGATATGGAACTAGAGTCATAAGCTTTGTGATTCACAAACTATACCCAGAATCTTGTATAAAAATAGCTTAATTAGGAGGGCTGTCTGACAGATATGCTAGACAATAGTATCTCCACTAGAGTTTGCCAGGAATTTTGTGAGAAAATGTATTTTCATCATAAAAAAAATGATTCATCAAACCTAAAACCTTCAGTGGAAACTTTCTCTTTCATCCTACCTTTTGGAGAAAGATTCTGCAGGCTCAGGGTAGGAATAATGACAAAAGTCAGAGAGGTAGTCAACAGTGCTATGACAAAGGAGCTCAGCAAAAACACCTGTCTTGGTTCAGGCTGAAGACCCACCTCTTGACTTTCCACATGTCCTTCTCATGTCCTGGCTGTTAGACGCTGACTTTTCTCAGGAGGGGTCTCTCTCTCCTCCAGGGGAGCTGACCAGCAAAGTAGCAGAAAACTGAGCCTTGGTCTTCCATGCTACTGGTGACTTCTACACTGCAGACTTCTACACTTCTTCTATACGGTGTTTTCACATTGTAGATGGCACATGGGCTGCTTTACAGGGAGCAGCTTCAGCAAGGGAGGCTGAGAAATAGGACTTGGACATTTGTTTGCAGTCAGAGAAGTGGAGTGACGAGTTCCCATGCCCAGGTGAACCCATAAGCTTCCTTTCTGCCTTCTTTCTACTGAAGAGATTGAGGTGGGAAATTCCTGTCCACTACTAGTCTTCATGATATGCTACTATTTTTCAGGATCTGGTAAACATACAGATCTTAGTCTTAAGCTCTACCATGAAATACGTTCTTTGAGAAACCTGGGTGCATTGTGTTACCATGCCTGAGAGGAAATTGTTCAGGTGACAAACAATCTGTTGCTGTTTGTGCTGTAAAGGATATTTTTTTCTTTCTGAAAGCTGCTTTATTCCCTTAGGTGAGACTGCCCTCAGAGGAAGAAATACGCATTTGAGTGCCCCCAGGACAGCTGAGATCTTTTGTGAGCATTGGCACTGGAGAGCCTGGGTAAAGCATTTCTAGATCAGATGCATTTTAATTTAAGCATTGCCTGCACTGTTTCTTGCAGTTCTCTTTTCATCACAAAACCTTTCTTTATTGTTTCTTCTGTTAGCTCATGAAAAACCTATTTTCTCTCTTAATGTCCTGATATCGCTTCACTCCTTGGAAAATCTTTTTCCCTTTGTCCAGATCACTGCTGCTTTTTCTGCTCTATAAGGGTTTCATGAATTCAGCAAAATAATACTTTAAAAAGTCTTTTCAAATGCAGTTGAATTTTGTGGATTGTGTTAAGTCTAATATGTATTTAAATGAACAGTGCTGCCCTTGCAGTCTCCGCTATCTTTCAGTCTGATTGTAGAACTGAATAATAACACATAATTTCTCATCACAGGAATTTGGGGGTAAGGAGATGGAAAGTGTACCCAAAGAAAGTGTACCCAACACAGAATTTTCCCTTGCTTGAAGGTCAAATAGATTTGACTACAGACTGTGTCTACCTAGGCAATATATAGTGACCAAGACCTTTTTGCCTCTTACTCAATGTAACATAATAATGGGCAAAACACACTATTAGAGGATAGATCAGGTTATTTAAACATAGGCAGAAGCATGCAGTTTTGCCAGTGAGTGCAAACAGAAAAACCTGTATTTAATAAGAAATAATGTATTATAGAAAATAGTGCAACTTTCCCTCTCCACAAATGCTTCTTATGATTAGAGTCCAGTTATTGTCTGTGAGAAGTTCTCTGACCAGGAATTTTTATAACCTACTGAGGAAAAGAAAGGATAACACCAAAGGTAGGCAGTCAGGATTATTAGTCAGTTCCCCTCAAATTCTTAAAAAGAATATATTTGTATTTCTTCATATTTGCCTCTTTTTTGCTGAATTAAGATTTGGGTTTGAAGCATTTTGTAGCACAATAAAAATAAGATACTTTTAAAAAGAGAAAGAAAGCAGAAATTTTCACATAATCCCTTTAATTCAGGAGCTGAGATCTACAAAAATTACCATGTAGCACAAAGCTGTCAATAAAAATCAGGAATTGACAATACATCCTCCAATTCACTATTTTTTTTTTTCCACCATAGGTTTCTCTCCTGATAGAAGAGCATCCAAAGTTCAAACCCAGCATACAGAATAGTCACAATTTGTCCCTCCTGAATGCATGAGTTCGCTTCTAACTAGGACAAGAAAACTATTTATTGTCACTTCCATTTTCGCTGCAGCAAAATATGACACTTAAATTCATTGTAAGGATTGCACAAAGCAGTCTATCCATGACTATACTTGGTCTACAACAGTAACTGTAGCTTTAGAAAAACAAATGCTGTTTGGAATACATTCAGCAGCTCCACAAACATTTCACTGTATAGCTGTCAGAGGAAGATTCATGGAAAGGCCATTAAAATTTAATATTTCAAAAGTGAACTTTATTGTATGCTTAGCAGGTATTTTTAGCTTCCAAAACTATTTTTATTGTTTCTCTAAGATTAAATAATATATACTCAATGGGATTTTTTTTTCTTTTGCTTACCGCTCAGTGATTCCACAATAGCTCAATTCTCTTGAACTGCATCACTTCAATATAAATTCAGGCAGGATTAGGTTCTGTACTTCTTTTAGTTCATTGTGTTTCCGTATGTGTACTACTGTATTTCACAATTTGTCTAGTGTTAGTTAATAAAGTACATGTTTTTTCCAGTTCAAGCAATTCAGTATCTCTTTCTTCTGCAGCTATTTCATAGAATATCCTCTAAGCACATATTTACCAGTCTCTGTAATATTCCTAGATGTGGTATAGAGGTATTTTATTGTCTTCCTAATGCTGGTTGATAAAGTAAGTATTTCACAGTTATTGCAATACTGTATCTCTTTATGTAGAAAAAGGAGGTATTTCACACTTCCATGGTTGGGAGTATTCTTCCATTCAACAGCAATATTTCATTATAGTGTATCTGAAAGTTCTAAAATTGATTTTTCAGCCTATAATGTGTTTTGTACAAAACTTTCTTAGTCTTAATATTGATTTCACTGTATTTTTGTGTCTAAATTTCTTGTACTTCCCAATTTTCTTTAATATTAGCTTTGGATATAAAACAAAGAGTTAGCCTTGCTCTTTGATGTTACTTGAACTTTCTAAGTCTCTTCTTCCAGCAATGTTAACTTCAGCCTTAAATTGACTTAAAAGAAGTGAGGAGACTCTCTGACTGTCAAATAAAATTAAAATAAAATAAAACAAAAATTATACAAAATAAAACAAAACAAAATAAAATAAAAACTACCCATCAACTACTTTCTGCATAGATCTAGGATCTGGTATTTTATTCCTCTCTCATCCTCCTACCTTCCTGTTTTCATCTCTCTTCTTCCTTGCTCACGATTTTCTGCTTCTTACTTATTCACTGCAACCCTATTCTTCAGTTCTTTTTTCTCATGTTGTCCTTCCCTTTTTTTCCCATGGCACCTTACCCAATTACTCTGTTCTGTGGTTCAAGCCTGTGTCTTCTAGCCTGCTTTTCTGCTCTATTTCCCCATTTTCTACCACTGCTACATTTAAGGAATACAGAAACAAAAGTTAATCTTTTTTACTGACAGCAATTTAATATATGCCTGCAAAGACTTTAGAGATAGGACCCATATCCATAGAAAGTATTCTAACTACAGCTGTATTCAGAGTAGTTGGGGGAAAACCTTACAGACTGCTTCAGTTGGTAAGTTTTAAGAAAAGATAGTTGTTGGAACTGTGATAATTCTGTAAACAGTGGGAACATGGCTTATAATTTCCTGCCCTGAAGCTATATACTTTCCTTCCTACTCTCAAGCAATGCAGGCAGTGAGGTAGAAGTAGCAAAAAGGAATGGCCAGTGAGGAAGGAAAAGCACGTATGAACCACAGAAGGAGATGCAAGCTGCAGCTTTTGTTTCAGGAGAAGATACTTTTCTGGTTCTTTATGCCTTTTTTTCAGTGTAGTTAATCTGACATTATGCTACAGAAAATGTAATAAATACTAAATTATTCTGCACATAAGAAAAATTTTCCTATATACTCGAAGCAACCTCTATTGGTAAAATGTTGCTTTCCTTGATAGTATTTACCTTCTTTTTGTTATGACATGCTGTAGTGAATGTAGAGGAAAGGACATGACAGAGTAAGCAGGAAAATTAGAGGTTGCAAGTGAGGGGTATGGCACCACACTATTGAATTATCAAAATTATTTTGTCCAATTCTATACTGGTCCATAAAATATTAGGGAATGCTCAATTTCCTTCTCACAGATATCTGTGATAACATTACAGTGTATTTCTTTCGACAGTTCACAGTTATTCATACAGGTTTTTCTGGGTTTCATTTTGCAGTTCAGTATAAGTCTGATGCAAGCTCTAGGTGCAAGCGATGGGCGGACTGTGCACACGTAGGTTTTCCTATTTTCAGATGTAGCTGAAAAACTGCTCTGTACACAGGATGGGTGAAAAAAGAAAACTCAGAATTTTTTGACTATGACTGTTCATACATTTTAACAAATATGTAATTGGAGGAGATGAAGAAAGATTATTTGCTCCTCCTGCCTTCTATTTAACAGAATTTGTGGAAAAAAATAAACTTTTTACAGAAAAGCTGGGTTTTAGGCAGAAGAAATTTTCATTTACTAATTCTGTCTTCATAATGGGGCACATTCATCATAACTGTATTATAATTAACTGAAGTCATTCAAGGTTAGTTATGCCCATTCATTTAACTGGAAAGGGGATCCTCTGAGGAATTTGAGGGCATTTTGCTGCAACAGAAAAAAGGACACATGCTTTTTTTCAGGTCAAATGTTCACCAATTTCACTGTTTCTCTCTGCAGTATGTTAGTCAGTTTTAAACAGCAGAGTTGTTACTCAGTGGTTGCTACTTGACAATGTAGTATTTTAAATGGCATCTTTATTGTATCTGAAAGCATACAACTGCCTCAAAGTGAAAAGATGCACTGAAATGCATCGAGTCCACACTCTGGGATGGAAACTGTCAGTGCTTCCTAGGAAGTGCCGTGCAAACCTGTTGGAATAGTTAAATCCTTTTTGATCTAATTCAAGAGTTAAAAAATATACACAATAAGTAATAGATATTTGTAACAATGATTTGCATAATCCTATAAATAAACAAAAAGAAAATGAGAGGAATGAAAATATAGTATTACAGGCAAACATGTTAGGCACATGCCAAATTCAGAACAAAATCCAGTGTTTTTCTGAGATGTTACTCAACTACTAATATAGAAGAAACTTAGGAAGAAGCTAGATCTCTGTATGAGCATGGGCTGGTGTATTCAGATTTATGATCAGAGGAACATTAGTTCAGAAAACAAAATATTTTCCTGTCAACTTGATTCTTCCTCCATTTCAATACTAGAACAAAAAAGCTGAACGTTTGGATGAGATATACATTACAAAACTAAAATAAAGATAAAATAACTGTAGTGAAGGTGACACACAAGCATTGTGCTTTAGCACCCTGAAGCCTGACTGTCAGTTTGACTCATATAAAGCGTTCACACCTATGTCAGCATTCTCTTTGTTGTGATTTTTATTTTAGTTTGCATCCTACTGTAACTGTGAAATTTTACAAATACAGAAGGCAAAAACAACATCATGTATGGCTCACAGTCTTCACTTGGATATGAATAAGTGCAACTCTGATATAAAACAGGGAGGTTTGAAAGTTGAAGTGTAGACCCATGCTATACAAACTGTACATTTGTTGTGGGTGATAAAAAAAGGAAAGACAAAGAACTTAAGTGATGAGAATGGAGTTGTTTCAAAAAAGGGAAGAGACTGATTTTACAACTGGAAAGGGAAATTATATCTAAAGCAAAATGATAAAGCCACTTATAAAAGGCATGACTTGATATCGTAAATGAGTTGAAAACACCTGGAGCTTGATAAAGACCAACAACAATTTAGGATATACAGAAACATGCAAAATCTGAGTTGGAGGATTTATCTCTAATGTGCCTATTAGACTGACAAGACATAAGCTGTGAAGTACACAGTTCTAGTACAGGCAAATTTTGGCAGGGAGGGATAATATGTTTTATCCCCATATGATATGGGGAAGAAAAAGATATAACCTCTCAAACACCTAAATACTTAACCAGGTCTCAAATACAAACTTAAAACAAAAGCTTGCAGTAATAAATGGGTGGTCTGTGCTAAAAATGTTAAGGCCCAAAAAGACATATTGGATCAGGTTTGCTTTAAAAGTAGCTGAAATCTAGCTAAATCTTGGCACTGCTGTCAGAGAACAGGTACTGCTGTTTTATAAAAGAAATGGAAGCAATGACATACATTTCCTTATGGTCTATCAGACTTTATTTTCTCTATGCTTTCTACTTTAGTTTAAGATCATTTTATCTTGAATAATTTTCCTTATTTAAGAAAGAGGGAAAACTTCAGACCTCATGGCCAAAAAGATACTTTTTTTTAAAAATAATAAAGTTGGAAGACCTTTTTTAAGATGGCTCATGTTACTTTTGTGGTCATTACTGTAAATACTCCAAAGTGGTGGGTAATCTTAATGCACCTGACTACAGTTGTCTGGCAGGTGCTTTTATGGTGCACTTGCTCCACTGAGGTTACTGGGCTTTCAGATTCCTACTCGGATTTTGTAGAGAATTAGAAAAATGTTACATATATTGTTTCATAGCTGTACTCACAATGTGCAACACAGAACATCACTTACAATTTAAGGGTCCATAAAACAGAGAGCTTATTTAACTCTTTTGCTTCAGTGGGTACTGAACTTGCAGAACCCTTTGATATTGCATTTTATGATTCCTCACACTAAAATATGACAAACCTCAATATATGCTGTGAGACATTAGAACTTTTTTTCATGAGAATGCTGGACTTCAGGCAGTAACATTCAGTTGTTATCTCAATACCCAATTACAAGACCATGACAAACATTGAAAGTAAAAGTAAAGTAAAATCTATTTATAGAACAGTATTTTTTTTTTCCTTTTTCCCCAAAGCAAGCCATCAGAATCCTCTCAGTGCGGTTGAATTAAAATCTTGCATTTTTTGCCAGAATCACTATGCAACATGTTGCCAAAAATGCCGGGAAGTCAGCCTAATTTTCAAAACTAGGCACCTTAATAGGATACCCAAATTGCACATTTGGTTACTTACATGGATGCTTAGATATGTAAATGCCCACTCCGTGGATTTAAGTACTAATTTGAGCATTCCTGTCTGAGATTTAGACATGCTATTAAAACATCCATATTGGACCCATAGTGCATATATGTATTATTAATGTTTAAATAAAACAAGAGTATATGAGCCAACTATGTATTTTATGTAAGACTGGGTATCTGAATACATTTCTATTGTGTAGACATTGGATATGATAAATTAAAAGTACTGAAATTCCCAGTAAGTGTACAGAGAATACCTTGAACATGTATTTGGTAGAGCATGAATTCTCTGCAGTGTAAAATAAGAACTTTCAGGAAAGTCTTTCATTTCTAAATACATGCACTATAACAATGTTAGGTATATAAATGTAGAACTAAACACTGAACCTTATTTTTGCTCCACACAGTTCTACTAAAACCTGTAGAAAGGTCAGTTGTAATAACGATATTTATGGTTTCAGATGTTTCCCTAAGCAGGAGTTGCTGAGTGCGTTGGATATTAAGCATTCCAGACATACCAGACACATAACCTCATTCGGTCAGGAATCCATGTCTCTACCAAGCTTTTTCATTCCCTCCCCTCTTGCTCTATGAACAATCTTCTTTTATGTTTCTGTGGGGCTTTCCAAGCACTCTTCCATGTACTCTAGCTTAAACATAATCTTCAGTGTTAGAAGCACTTCAGGCATAAAGAAAACATGATTAGGCAGGAAAAAAATTGCAATCAACCCAGCCTCCCATGGAACTCCTTTGAGAGGTTTAAGAGCATTCTGAAAACTGTTGTGTTGTCCTTTTAATGTGCAGAAGCATTTCATGGTAAGCTTGGGGGGGCAGTAAAAGTATCAAAATACTGTGAAACACTTGAATGGGATTTTTCTATTTTTTTATTTTATTTTATTTTTTTAATGTCATGCAAACAAACAAAACTATTTGCAGAAGGATTGGCAAAGGATTGTGAAGGAGGAACCTGAAGGTCCTAGCACATATATCATGGGTCCTTCTCATGGTGTCCCTGCCTGGGGACCAAGAAAATTGGTGGCTCCACCTCAGCTATTTCACCCAAGAGTGAAGCTGAGAAGAATCATACCAGGTTTGCTTATGTGCAGGTGCAAGAATTCTCTAAATGGCTTTTTTCTTATCTGCAAAGGAAATGGGAAGATAGAGCTGTACCAGGCTTTTCCCTGAGGATGTTTGTTGCAGGTACTACCTCAGTGATCGGTGGCTTACTGAGCTCTTGTTTATGAAGAGTTGGTGCAAGATCTAAAATATGCATCAGGCATGAAAAGGCAGAAAGCTTATGAAAATGAATATGGAGAATGAAAGGATAAGGGAATGGGTAGGAAAACACAAGGGTCTTGGCATTAGTTAGCTAAAAGGAAAAAGGGCAGTCTGAAGCAAAAGTACAAGTAAGTAAAGTCATTATTTTTTTCACTATAAAAAGATTTTATTTTAGTTAAACGCAGCTCAGATTACAACAGAGTGAAATAATTTTCAGAGACACAAGTTACAATTATCTTAAACAATCGGGCAAATATAAATTGAGTTAACACTTCAGTATGTGAATTAATGAACTCTAACTATGGCTGATTTTTAGACCGTTCACTTTGTGGTAACTGGGAATAAACAATGATTTTTAATATTTTGAAATACACAGAAGGTTGCCTAAAATACACTTCAACTAATTTTAGACAATATTTTTTTTAAAGCTGGCAGCTCGCTTTTCTGTTCTGCATAGCTTGCAGGATATTTTAATGCCATTAGTTGCCATGGTAAAATGTATTGCAAAGACATATTCACTTCTGATGCAAAAGAATATAAATTGTGAGTTGTTTTGCTTGTAGAGGGCCTGATAGGTTAGGTCCATTTTCTTCCCTGTACTTGAAGATAATGATCATTTATTTTGTCACTAAAGAAATTGTCTTTGCTCGTTGTGCATAAAGGCATGAGTGATCTCAATAGTGAACATTATTCTTGATTAATAAAACTTTTAAACTAATTTGAGAAACACTGACTTAACATGTAACAGCCGTTGCTGAAGAAATATGTCAATAAAAAGAGATTACCTTTATATAACAATATTAAAAATTTAATATTAAACATCTAACTTCTTCAGGTGGGACAAGTCCCCCCAAAATAATTTGTCTTTAAATATAAATTTAGGATCATAGTTTATATGATTTCAAAATAAATGCATGACTTTAAGAAAATATTTGATGAACTATATGAATGTGTGGTCACATGAAATGTGACACAGTAAAAAAGATTTAATGAACCAGTGAATCTTACTTATAATCATGCTATAACAGTTTTCTGGACTTTTACTCATTTGTATTTTTCAGGCTTTTTAAGTTTACTAACATCACTGTAAATTGAATACATCTGCCAAAGGTTACCTGTTCCACTTAATATTAGTAAACCCAAATCTTCAGTGAAGGTCACTTGTGAATAGAATTGTAAAAATTCTTCAGCAGTCCTTAAAAAAAAAAATAAATAAAATTAAGCAAATTGAAAAAAAATAACCTCATCTCAGATCAAATGAAATATTTCACTATGATTAGTGCAGTTTTTGTTACATTTTAGGAGAACTAAAGCTTTTGTAGCACTAAATAGCTTACCTAAATGCTATCTGCAGATGAGAGAGAGTACAACCGTGAGCCTGACACCTTATAAACCAGGTCCTCAGGGCAACCACCTGAGATCAAGGAGACCTATGCTGAGGTCCTCCTCTCCCCTAGTACTGTCTAGATGTTTTCTGCTATGCAGATCTTGTGAGATAATCAATGGCTAAAAAGACAGTAACAAGATGGCTCTAAAATTTCTGGACAAAAGCACTCTGAGAGAGGTGAGGAAGTCCTATCCCTGAAGCAATGTATTTTTATTAAATGGGGTGAAAAGAAAATGACTTTTTGATTTCCTTCTTGGCAACAAAACACATATCAGATTTCTAGCCCTTGAATCCAAAGGTCTTAAAAATTTAAGAAATGTCAAGATGAACTGGTCTGACATAGGAATGTGGATTTTTTTGTTGTTGTTGTTAGAAACTATTAATTACATATGACTCATATTTTTGCTCAGACACAGAAATATGATAAATTCATTTTTCTGAAATATAAATAAATTACCCTGTTCTATTTGTCTCCTATAGATTGTGAATTGCCAATATCTTATCTAAATGTTACAAACTGGCTAACAATAGAATTCAGTTATATACAGTACTTTCTTCCTGTGTCTGTCTGTCTTGAACTAGAGATGGTCTGCTTTCCATTTCCTACCTACTGAAGATGGACATTTGACGTTACAACACTTGCATCCTTTAAAATAAAATTATTATAGTTCTGAAGTACAGGTGGTGTAAAACAGAATATATTTCAATCAGCTTTCAATCTGAGAATATCCAACGCATTTTTCAAATCAATCCAAATTTATGAGGATTTTGTTGTTTTGGTCTTTGGCATTTGAAAACAGAGATTATTTGTCCTATCTATTACATTAAATGCCTGTGTCTGTGCTCATCTCTGAAATAAATATTTTGTGAACAGTTTAATTTGAACAGAAGAAAATGTCTGTCGACCTTTGATCATTCATATATCACTCTTTTGCTTTATCCATTGCAACTGAAACTGTACTGCAGTCAGCAAACATTCTCATCTGATTCTGCAAGGAAGATATTAAATGCAGCTAAAGAGAAAGAAACTGCTTCCTTAAACTTCTAGTCAGTTTATAAAAACCTGGCAAATCCTTTGAAATGTCAGTAGTCCAGCTTAATGCTGCGTGAACAACCAAGGTTGCATAAGTGATAAAACTCGATGAATATTAATCCGAGTCAAGCACTGTGCATGGAAGACTTTTTTTTTTTTTTTTCCACCTGAGACTCTTTTCAGTGAAATACTTCATTATAATGAAAAATTAATGCTTTTAAACATGAATCTAGGAGAATAGAGAAGCAAAGATATATATTTTTTATTGCAAACTGGTCTGTTGGTCTGTTTATAAAGTACATTGTTAGTGAGACACTAGTTTGCGCGTATGGCATATTCAGACACCATCAATCAGCTAATTAATTCTTAGGCACATTTCACCTTACTTTTCAGATTTCTTTCTTTTTTTTTTTTTTTTTTCTTTTGCTTTCATCTGGGTCATAAAGTTGGCAGATCATTTTGTTTATTCACATTTTTCTAACAGATTTGGATTTCAGAAAGCCGTGTCTCATCTCTAATTTTATCTTTCACAGGGCATGAGAGATTGGATCCAAAGCTTCTTCCAACTGAAATCTTTCCTAGACAGTTATAATCCTGCTCTTCTATGGCTGAACTGGACAGTTGTACTCTTATTCTTCTATGGCTGATCTTCAGAACTGTATGAAAAAAATAATGGTTATTAGCCTCATGGTAATCATTTGTTTTCCTTGGCATCTTCCAGATATTATTTTTGGCTGAATTTTAAATTGTGATCACATTTTGGCAAGATAAGATTACTTGATTGCAGTCTATTTAATAAGCTACCGGAGACAATTTTACTCCTTCAGCTAATTTCATTATTGCATGAATTATTTAATAGAAGCTGTATCTTCTGTTGATTTACAATAATAGTTCAACTGTATTGACATTTTCTGATTCTTAAATGCTCTGTCTTGTTGCTCAATGTTCTTTGGAGATGGCATATTTGTATGGAACATACCATGTTAATCTCTGTGCAGATATACGTGATTGTTACCTTCAGATCTTTTCAGCCTGAGATTGAGGTTATGACAGAACTATTTCTATGTTCAGGGAACTTTGATCATTCCTTCACCTAGCTCAAAGAGTATTTTTTTCTTCATGCTTTTATCTGTTCTTGAAAGTTTTGAAACCCTTGTGTTGGTGAAGTATATGATCTCTTCACATTTTGGAGGGGGATTTCTGTGTGCTATACTGCCACCAGAATGACATAAGTGTTTTTTTGCAAGCATAAGATGTATTTCCACATTGTGAAGTTTTCTTGCAGCAGCTAAATAGTAAGTACTTTCTAAAGCAGGCAGGTCCAAAATCTCAGTCAGCTGCTTAGCAATACCATGTTCAAAAACTAATATGAGCTGTTATGTCAAGGCTTTACAGTGCTGACAGCCTATGCCAGGCATGGGAAATGGACAGTTTAGATATAAGTATTGATTTTTTTTTTTTTCTGTGATACAGACCATGATGTTCCGTGACCTTTGGACTTTATCGAGATTTGACAATATTACTCCATTTACCTGAAAATGATTGACTCTTCACTACACCTCAGCTGTTGTGTTGCTGTTTCCCATTGCACTTGTTGCCTCTAATTTAGCTTCTCTTTTCATAGCCATAATTATAAGCAGATGGAAAGTGCATTTGCCTCTGTGGATTTGAAACAACACTGTCTGTCTTGCTTAATGCAGAATAAAAGTTAAAGCAAGAAAGAGAGAGGAATACATGCTGAGTGAAAGTGCCCAATAGCAAATCCCACTATTGGGTATCTCTGACTGATTGAAGGTCCCAGAGAATGCCCCATCATCTTGGATTAGATCAGGTTTGGAGACAGAGTCAGGATTGTCCTGAGTTAAAATCCAGAAAAATGCTGCTGCTTTCTTTTCTATCCCCTCCCTTTTCAAAGCTATGATAATTCTTAGCTATGGTCCTTTCCACCGTAAAGGGCTGTATGCTGCACTGACTGAAGAAGAGAGTCGGGGACCTAGCTGATCAACTTGGTGACTGAGGGCCCAGTTATCCTGATTTCTAAGGCTGCCTGTAGTCCTAATCTTGCTGATCTCATCACGCTTGCTGATTTACTCTTATAAATGCCTTCCTGAAGCTGGTGAAGGAATAAGCAGCAGGCTGTTGGGCAGCACACTAGAAAATAAGATTAAAAAAAAAAAAGGGTAAAAAGGGGAAGCAGGTAACATGATTCAATGAATAAGGAGAAACCAAAAGAAGAATTAAAAACTCTGAGTGAAAGCCGGAAGGATTCAACTGAAAGATGGAACATCAATTGAGTGGGACTATAGTCAGATATACTGCTAGGTAACTGAATGGTCTGTGTTTTAAACACGCCATTTATCAATGAGATAACTGTAGCTAGCAAGGGGCTAGGAGAAAGGCGAAAACAAAGCTGGGGAACTTCAGGTTGCCTTGAGACACTTTACAAGTTAGTAAGAACTCCTAGATTTCTGTCTTGTTTCAACAAGACCCAAGCACTTGAGATATAACTTGGATGAGTGCACAGCATGACTAAGTTATATCAAGGCATGGAAGTGAAAATTATACCTCCTTGTGCCAGAAAGGAGGTATAATTTGATTGCTGAAGGGAAATTTCTCAAAGCTAAATTGCAGGAGGCAGTAGCTTTAAAATCTGCTAGAACTGTTTGGAGAAGCCTGTGGTATATTTTAGTGGTCTAAAGTAGCTGTACAGGAGATGTTTTATTGCTTCTTTGGAGACATTTCCTTTGCACTCTACATTTCTATTTCATACTCTTTGCTAGACAGGATTTGAAAAGAATTATGAGTACTTCTTGGTTAAAGAGCTGCCCTTTGAGGGGGAAAAAAAGAAAAAGAAGAAAAAAAGAAAAAAAAAAAAAAAGCTTATGAGGTTAAATCCATAACCTTGGGGAAAAGAAAATGATATTTAGAAGGGGTGATCTTGTTCTGGATTGTGATCTAAATTACACCACAGGTATGTGGCAAGTTTATATGTCAGTTCAAGATCTTTAAAACAGAAATGCTTTTCTCTGTATTGCAGAAGGCTATCTAGGTTTGTTCTCAGAGAGGAGATACTAGAATAGTGGAAGTGGAATTGCTCATGGAAAACTCTTTACCATAATAACACTATGATGGGTGGCAGAAAGAATTAATGACAGGAGTAATATGGCAGCATAGAGATTTAAGTGAGTATATTTTTAATATTATTTATTATTTTTTTAAGTAAGGAAAACAGAAGGTTATTTATTGTTTTTTAAAGACATATAACTTCCTTAATGTATTTCATTTTGCTGGATTTTCAGCTGTCCATATAAAGCACTTGGGATTTAAAACAAGTAGAAAGTTTTCAAATGTTTTCAGAATCAATATTAGGGAAAAATCTGTTTCCTGGATGTGTCTGATACCCTGTTATTCTGTAGCACCACTTAGCCTTAACATGCTTCACAGAAAACTGAATTAACACACTCACTAAAAATTGGGCATTTTTAGCCTCTATTTTTTTTCAGTCTTTCTCAATTCTTTATGCCTTCAGATACTCTTAGCACAACTGATCATGCTTTTAAAATGTCATCTTCCTTGACCTCTTGTACTTGTCATGGTTACTCTCCTACCTCTCTAGGATCTCTCTTCCAAAGAGCTGCCAAAAGGGATTCTTATTCATCCCCTTATTGGTTCTTCCTTATCTGTTACAGAAAACAAAGCTGATTTCCTTATCTGTCATCTTTTTGTATTCTTGCCCTGCTGCCGCCTTAAGTTCAGACAGTAGGTCTTTTGGATCTATTCTTGGGCAGGGCCTCAGTGCCTAGGAAACCAGTCTTTTGCTAGATTTCCTCAGTTCTTTGGTAATGCAATGGATGAATAAGAATCATAAGTCTAAGGTCTTTTCCAGTCCACAGTGAGGCGAAATGGATACAAATGAGTAAATGATCAGCTGAAAATAAGACAAATTTCCCTAGCAAGAAGAAAGTGACAAAAAATGTATTGACTGTAGAATTGCGAGTAGGATATGGTGAAAGTAGTGCCTTCAGAGTATACTGTAGAATATAGCTCCTTGTTGACTTCATTTTGATATATCAGTAAAAAAATCGTGTTACCTTTTAGTTGAAATGTTTTCAGCTCCAACAGAAAGTGGAATGCAAAGATATTTCCCAAAGTTGTACCTTCCCTCTTTTTTGTTTTTAATTTTTGCTTCTTTCCTTTTCCCAATACTTACACAAGACAGTACCTAAGGAGTATGTTTACAGGGTGAGGAATTCTGCTTTGCAGATTTTGCTCTACAGGACATTTTATGGATCAATGACTTGCTCAAGAGAGTTTGTATGCATATTTACGAAGCCAAGTCCTGTCTGTTGCAGTAACCCAGATGCAGAAAATACTGTACAAGTGAAAGAAATGCAAGTCTCAAGTACAAATGAATGTTTGATGTAGTTGAAGCACTCTGATGTTGGAAACAGGTCACCAAATCAGCCATGCAACTGAATATGCCACCTTTTCTCTAACAAAATATCACCATGAAATTAAACTGGTGAATCCCTGAGTGACAGAAAAAATTATGAGCCAAGACGATTAATTAAGTAGCCAATACCAACCTCATTCCAAACATTTGCAATAAGGAATATGACTGAGTGCACAGAAGCAGGATTGCATTTAAACCCTAGATACTTATCGATACTGGTAGAAAGCACTCCAAGAAATTGGATGTTGTTTGTAGTGGATCATTTCAGAAGTGATTCATCAAATGCTATCATACATATCTGACAGAACTCAAAACTGGCAAATGTTCTAATGGAACATAATAACAATGATGAGTCGTACATTTGTAGCACTTACTAAAAAGAATTCCAGGATTGACAAATTGGAGTGGCAATGTTGGCAGACTTAAAATGAAGCATTTGTACAGTATATACAGTACTCGGAGATGTGGAATAGATTCCAACATGAAATGCAGAGAGGTTTCTTAACATCTTTCTGAAGCTCCATGCCAAGACAGTGCCTAATTTTCATCCTGTCACTCACAAAACCCTTTGCATCTGTTGTTTCAACATGTGAACAGTGACCCGATTCAAGCTGCTGCTAAAACTTGAGCATTAATTAATAAGGGAGAAAGTGGCTGATGGATAATTAAGAGCAAAGTAGGAAATTCTAGACAATGTATTTGCAAAATTGCACTTATAAGAAAGATGTAGAGTGGTTTAAGAAAAATAAAGTTATTTGGAAATAACATGTTTAGGAAGAAGTATGTGCAGAAAGTACCACACATTTCAATCAGCATGGAAGGCACCAAACTTTCACCTTTCTGGGAAAATGCACTGTAATCTTACCAGCTGTTGGACTGGCCTTGTACTTGAATCAGAGCTGCACATCACCTCTCAATAGCACATAAGCAATAAATCAAGTTTTAAATGGCTCTTGCTCATCAGTGCTACTTGTCATTGCAGGTCTAATACAGGAGTAACTGCTAATCTGCCTCTTCATGTGGACATAATTAATGAGGAATTAACAAAAGGGTTCTCCTACAGCAGTCTGCACAGAGCCCCCCAATGAATACTATGACAGTATTGTAGGAAAGCCCCCTTTCATCACCAAGAATCACTCGAGGCAGAAGTCCTGTGGCATCTCTGTGTGGACATTAAAATACTAGTTTGTGCATGATATTTGAAGCATCACTCAGAAGACTGCAGTCTTTCTGTTCTAACTATGGTTGCCACATATTTGTGTGGAACTTGTCTTAAATCTGTTTGTCCATTACATTTATGATTTATTTCTCTGTGATGCCAGGAGGCAGTTCTCAACATTGGCTCATCCTCAGTTACATCTGTGCTTTAGATTTGCTGTTCCATTATCATAGAGATTAAAAATTGTCTCCAGTCTTCTAACAAGACACATTATGTTGTGCTAATCTATTGTACTTTGCCATTATATGCTTATTAAAAATTCTTCTTTGAAAGTGTTATCTATTTTTCACCTTCTCTTTTCTTATTTCTCTATTGCTGAACATGATAGGGCAGTAATTCAGATCAGAGCTTTCCACAAAATAAATAAACACAGTCTTATATGTAGCTCTACAGAAAACATTTTGTATGTCCCTGGAGGTTCTTTTTATCTACTGCTTACTTCACTTTAAAATATTTTAAAATACAGTACCACCAATCTGATTATTTATTATTATTATTATTATTATTTTTATTATTTGAAGGTGATCAAGTTCAGGGACAAAATTAGAAAGGCCAAAGCTCATCTGGAGCTCAATCTGGCTACTGCTGTTAAAGATAACAAAAAACGTTTTTACAAATACATCAACACAAAAAGGAGGACTAAGGAGAACCTCCATCATTTACTGGATGCGGGGGAAAACTTAGTTACAAAAGATGAGGAAAAGGCTGAGGTGCTCAATGCTTTCTTTGTCTCAGTCTTTAACGGCAAGACCGGTTGTTCTCTGGATACCTGGTACCCTGAGCTGGTGGAAGGGGATGGGGAGCAGGATGTGGCCCTCGCTATCCATGAGGAAAGGGTTGGCAACCTGCTACGGCACTTGGACGTATGCAAGTCGATGGGGCCAGATGGGATCCACCCGAGGGTACTGAGCAAACTGGTGGAGGAGCTGGCCAAGCCGCTTTCCATTATTTATCGGCAGTCCTGGCTATCAGGGGAGGTCCCAGTCGACTGGCGGCTAGCAAACGTGACGCCCATCTACAAGAAGGGTTGGAGGGTAGACCCGGGGAACTATAGGCCTGTTAGCTTGACCTCAGTGCCAGGGAAGCTCATGGAGCAGATTATCTTGAGTGTCATGACGCGGCACTTGCAGGGCAACCAGGCGATCAGGCCCAGTCGGCATGGGTTTATGAAAGGTAGGTCCTGCTTGACGAACCTGATCTCCTTCTATGACCAAGTGACACGCTTGGTGGATGAGGGGAAGGCTGTGGATGTGATCTACCTTGACTTCAGTAAGGCTTTTGACACCGTTTCCCACAACATTCTCCTCAAGAAACTGGCTGCTCGTGGCTTGGACTGGCGTACGCTTTGTTGGGTTAAAAACTGGCTGGATGGCCAGGCCCAGAGAGTTGTGGTGAATGGAGCCAAATCCAGTTGGAGGCCGGTTACTAGTGGAGTCCCCCAGGGCTCAGTACTGGGGCCGGTCCTCTTTAATATCTTTATCGATGACCTGGATGAGGGGATCGAGTGCACCCTCAGTAAGTTTGCAGATGACACCAAGTTAGGTGCGTGTGTCAATCTGCTCGAGGGAAGAAAGGCTCTGCAGGAGGATCTGGATAGGCTGGACCGATGGGCTGAGGTCAACTGCATGAAGTTCAACAAGGCCAAGTGCCGGGTCCTGCATCTGGGGCGTAACAACCCCAAGCAGCGCTACAGGCTGAGAGACGAGTGGTTGGAAAGCTGCCTGGCTGAGAAGGACCTGGGAGTACTGATTGATAGGCAGCTGAATATGAGCCAGCAGTGTGCTCAGGTGGCCAAGTAGGCCAACAGCATCCTGGCTTGTATAAGAAGCAGTGTGGACAGCAGGGCTAGGGAAGTGATTGTCACCCTGTACTCGGCTCTGGTGAGGCCGCACCTCGAGTACTGTGTTCAGTTTTGGGCCCCTCGCTACAAGAAGGACATGGAGGTGCTTGAGAGAGTCCAGAGAAGGCAACGAAGCTGGTGAGGGGTCTGGAGAACAAGTCTTATGAGGAGCGGCTGAGGGAGCTGGGGTTGTTTAGCCTGGAGAAGAGGAGGCTCAGGGGAGACCTCATCGCTCTCTATAGGTACCTTAAAGGAGACTGTAGCGAGGTGGGGGTTGGTCTATTCTCCCACGTGCCTGGTGACAGGACGAGGGGGAATGGGCTAAAGTTGCGACAGGGGAGTTTTAGGTTGGATGTTAGGAAGAACTTCTTTACTGAAGGGTTGTTAGGCATTGGAATGGACTGCCCAGGGAGGTGGCTGAGTCACCATCCCTGGAGGTCTTTAAAAGACGTTTAGATGTAGAGCTTAGCGATATGGTTTAGTGTAGGACTTGTTAGTGTTAGGGCAGAGGTTGGACTAGATGATCTTAGAGGTCTCTTCCAACCTAGATGATTCTGTGATTCTGTGATTCTGTGAAGTTAAGTGGAAAACCAGTAGCTAGATACCCACCAAATTTAGTTTACACTCATCCCAGTTTTCATTGACATGTAAGATCATGTTAAATTATTTTATTCAACAGTATTTACCACAGCTAAACCACTAGGCACAAATTTCTGGGAAGCAATCCCAACCATTTTTTTGTGTAATAACCACTAGTTTGTACTGCTACACATACAGATACAATTGTCAGAAAACACAGTAAGGGCTCTGGGATGATGTACAAATCAGCCATATTTACTTGAACATGTGATACTAGGAAAGGCATAATACTGTAGCTGGATTTTCTCAGAAGCATCCCTTTGCACTGGAACTTCTGGTGATGTAAAACCACTTGAACCACTGCTGATACTTGTTTCATAGATCTCAGGTCTTTAAGAAGATGGAAAACAAGATCAGAACAAACTAGTTAAAAATCATCCAATTAAACTCAGTAAGTCCTTTTATGGCACATACCTTGATCAGTGTCACACAAATGTCCACATACAGGTTTATACACACACTATAAAAAACGCATTCCAGGAGTGGAAAAAATAAAGATGTTATCAGAAATAAAGAGTTTATGTACCTGAACAGAATGTCTATGTACTTTCCTTCTCTTCAGTTACTTCATTCTAAGCACTTGCTTTCCATTTTTAAACTTCACATTCAGAACAGATGCTTTAATGGTCATTAAATATTGAATACATTCTGCAAGGAGGATAGCTTCTTCTATAGAAGACGAGATGTAGCAGAGCAAATTCTGCTGGTCATGTAAATGTGATCTCAGGCATCCCAGCAATCTTCCATTGTGGAAATGTGTTTTGTTTTTGTTTTTATTTTGGTATTTGAGACACCCATGTCCAAAAGGTAAGAGAAAAATGAAATATTTTGTTAATTCTACTTATTTGAGAAAAACACAATTCTTATTTCATTTTAACATTCTTTATTTATTTATTTGCTCATTTATTTATTTATTTTCCAGGTAAGTACCAGTGCTTTCTTCTGTGCATCCAAGTACTTGCCATAGGGTGGAAGCAGCTGGACTATATTTTGGTCACAGGTGCTGGGTTCCTGATGAACCTGGCAGAAGCAAAGAGCCAGCAGCTGCCTCTGCAGAGAGAGAAAAATTCTACCTGAAAGGCAGAGAATCTGTTTTGCAGCGGGAGCTGGATTTTCTCTCTGGTGATGGACAGAGGTTCCTGGGTCACTGCTCCCACCATAACCTTGCCACTGCCAAGGGGCAGAGACTTGTCTTGCGGCAGCATGCAGCTGGGCTCAGCAAGGTGCAGTGGGTGCTGGAGTGAGGCCAGGTGAGGAGCAGGCCTGAACCTGCTGCTTCGCAAAGCCTGCAGAAATGCAGTGGGAGAAGTGGTTACTGCTGAGCTCCTCCAGGCATCCTGCATGGAGTCCCCCTGTGAAGAGGCAGAATCATCAAAATATGGTAGTTATGCATACTGCCTCCTTTCCAGCTGCTCTGGCCCATTGCGTGCTGTATGTATAAAAACATCACTCTTTCCAAGGTTTGAGTAGACACAGCAAATAACATCACCTTCCCCGGGCTGAGAGGGTTTCCGTTTTCCTCTCCTTTCCTTGAGCAACAAGGTTAGAACCAAAGAACATCATTCATTTTATTTATGCTTCTCTAACTTGGGAGTAGCTCTTTTACGGTCAATAGCAGTACATCAGGATGAAAACAGTGAGCACCAATTCGTGAGGCAGTTAAAAGGATGAAAGAAGAAAAAGAAATCTGCAAATAGTACTGTTTCCAAGCAGGATTTTTTTTTTCCATAATACATGAACTGTAAATTTAATTATTTGTAGTGTTCTTGTAGAAATTCCATTTGAAACAAAGATCACTTTGTATTTATAATATTAACAGATCTGTTCTATGAGTTGAAATGGTTCATTTTGGTCCAAATGTCTAGTTTTTATTTTGTAATTTGGTTTAGAAATTAATGCTTTTGGTATCTTTTTTTTTTTTTTTTTTGTGAAAAGTGATATCCTTTTTCAAAATATTTTATAAACTAAGATAAAAGATAATATTGTTTAGTAACTCATATCATTTTTTTTATATATATATTTCAATATCTAGACTGCCAAAACACTACAGTTGCTAGTCCCAACTCCTTTATGCACTTGACTGAAAGGCACTGATGGTATACAGCAGAAAGTATTAAAAGATTATGAAGAAAATTCTTTGTAGCATGACTGTTCTAGCAGTCTGCAACAGGATGGGCTAAAGTGCTAGGGTAAAATCAAAATATATTGGAAAATATACACTAACATTCACTTCAAATAGCCATAATTACCTAAGTTTATAATGGCATGTAATCAAAATATAATTTAGGAGAGGTGTCTTTTCCACTGTAAAATCCTTTCTTGATGAAAAAAACAAAACACATAATAATAAACACATTTAATGACAGTCAAGATGTAGCTAGATAATGATTTGATGTGCTCTTTCATAACTATTTCAAGGTGTCGGCACATCTGAATGTCATACTTTTCATGGAAAGCTCTTCTGCTTTAACACCACTGATGTCAATGTGAAGGTTTTTAACCTGTTGTGTTAGGTTAAGATCCGAAAGAGGTTTGTGTATGGTATCTGCTGCAAATAAAAGTCCTGTGCTGGCAGGTGCAGTTGAAAGCGTGGTGAGAAGTAAGAAATCCTGATTGCTCAGTACAGATTTTGTTCGATTCTTTCCTAGGATTTTTGGTGAACAGAGAACTTTATAGGCTTTGGCATCTCTCTGTAGGTCACTCACCCTTGAACTACAACCTTCCAGAAAAAATATTGTTTTGAGGTGTTCTGGACTCCATCAATATTCTTTGAGGAACGCAAGAAACTCTAAAGTGTCTCATTTAACCCTCTATCCAGAACATTTAACTGTCATTTGAAATTTCCTGGAAACCAGAGCAGCCTTCCAGCCTCAGAAGCTCAATACCATCCACGAGAACTGGGAGGGTCTTGGGTGAAAGAGCTTGTGTTATCGCTCACTCCTCAAAACTCCTGTTAATATCTGAAAATTGGCACGGTTAGAGGTAGCTAGAGAAATGGAGAAAACATAGTTGTTTTCTCCCATTAGGCGTCATTATGCTTGTCCTTTCTAGTGTCTACATTCTGAATCAACTCTCCAGGACTCAGCTCCCCCACAGCAGTTTGGAGCTTGCCTCTCTGCCTGAAACAATTGAGAAACTTCCCTGCTTCCACGCAGAAGAAATAATAGTGTGGTGTCCTCTTCACTGGCTGGGGGATAGAAGCACTCAATTTTCCAGATTTGCCCCGAGAGATGGAAAGGTTCCTACTTAGGCATTTGTGTATCACCAAGACCTTGGGGTGGGAACCCTTTCATTTATTTATTTATTTTTTTCAGATGTGACTTCTTACCAAACCAGATCTCAGCCTAATATCTTATGAGATCAAGCATGGCATTAGCTTAAGTAGCATGTGAAACTGGAACCACTTTGTGCTTTCCAAACTCAGCGCTGAGGATGGATTCTTCTCTGTATGACTGATGCAACCTGCTGCAGACAAAAACTGTGGCTAGTATTTGGTGTATAATGAGGAATTCTTTGTTTACTGCTAGCAAAGTATTCACCATTATAAATAAAGGAAAAGTCTGGAAACAATCTCTAGGCAGCAGCATTTAAAGGCAGAAAAAAAGAGAGAAATGGATCTCTGGGAATTGTGCACTTCTGCTGAAAACTAGCAGGCAGTTCCCACCTAGCTGCCCCTCTGCAGGGGAGAGGCATGCAAGGCGAGCTCCTGCGGATTAGTGTTTAAGTGTGTCTGTACAAATATTAAGTAGCATGTCATCCTCATATTCAGGCAGTGTCATTTGCACATGGAAGGGATTGGAAGCACAGCTGAGGTCTGCCAGGGCAAAGATGTTGAGGAGGTAATCAGCAAGAGCAGCTCTTCGCCAAACAGACACGTACAACACTTCTTGCTATAAAGTGGCAGAGCTCTGCTTTTCTCCACTCTCTTTGTTTTGCAGTGAGCCATACCCTGGAGAATTCAACCTGCCGGAGTACCTGCTGATGCTACCTGGCCTTTCAAGCCTTACATGCCCCCAAAATTTTGTGTGCATGTTGCTGTTAAACTTTAAGTATAAAGTCTGTATTTTTGTACTGTTGTTTAGCCTGTCATACAGAAATACAGCTCCATGCTATAATCACCAGAGAATAAAAACAAAACACTTACTCAGCAGTATTAAAATATGGTAACTTCTGAATATTTTATGACAACGCTTTAGGTGTAAAATTTTACCAGAGGCCACTACTAAATTATTGTGTAAGGAAATAAAAATAACAAGTGGAATGTGGAATATGGCAGGAGAATGATACAAAATCAATCACCATTTACTGTCCTTTTCCTTTATGTTTTCCTTGTACCAGACCTCTCTTATCATTCAGAGCTGATTAACACCAGCGTCCCATTAAAAGTTAATTTTTCCAACCAATAAATATATATAAAAAATAAACTTTCTCTGTATGACATACATGAGAATTTGCCACAGCAGCCTATCTGAAGCAGAAGACGTAGAACACGACACATTATGCATTTGCGTAGATAAATAAAAATGGATTTTTCCCTGAAGCATAAAAATGAACCAGTTCCCAGACTTTGGTGGTATGTTCCCCATAGCTGGAATGGGGTGACATAACACTACCTCTATTTGTGGCAAGTTATTGCATGTTTCTATATGTGTTTAACTTGACCTTCTGTGTGTTATCATTTGGACCACTGGAAATTTTACAGGATGTTGTTGCTTAAGTGAATTTTCCCACATGTTCTTCAAACTTACTTGGAAAACACGCAGTCAAAATATGTACAATAATTTAAAAGTAAATTCATGCAAAACCAAAACAGAAAAATGTGCCATGAACTATAAATATGAATAGCTGCATTTTAAAATTCTCTCTTACCTACTATGAAAATTATCTGTCTTTAAATGTTTCCTTTACCTTTCTGCTCCTCTGAAATGTGTTTTGTTGTCTTTTCTTTTTGTGATTCAGCTTTTCTGTCCTGATCCTCAAAGATCTTTTTAAATCTTGAACCTTCTCTTTTTTTTTGATTTCATGAAGATAAGGAAAAAGAAAGCCTCAAATCTTAATTAGTCTGGAAAGATATTCACAGTGAATGTGCTTTGTCAGCAGGATTGGATTAACTTATTATAATAATAATACTTATTATAATAATACTTATTAGCAAAGTATTTGCACTACTTTTTTTTTAAACTTTAATTATTATTATTATTATTTATTATTTTTATTTTATTTTTTTTTATACAGAGCATTATCATTAAGCTTGAGAGCTAACAATCAGAGGAATGGAATGGAACAGAGAGAGTAAGTCTTTCAGGTGCGTGTGTGCAGAAACAGACTTCACATTACTGTGATGCTCTGTATGGAGGCAGAGACATTTGACAGTCTATTTTTGAGTTTGTTGGCAAAAAAACAGTGAAAATATTCAGTGTTTAACAGATCCTAGGGTTGTGTCAAAGCAAGAGGTTCTATGGCAGTCCATTATCTGAGGAACTTGTCCTTACCCCTCTGCTGTGGAAGTAAAATATATGCTTTCCACAGTCACTCTCATTTCTTCAAGTGCAGAAGTAGATTGTTATGCAGAAATAGCTACTTTATGAACCTGTACTTTATACTGTACCTCCCTCCAAAAATCTTTTCAAACCTGAATAGTTCTCCAACCTTACGAGCTGTTCTTTACCTGTGAGAGTAGTTCATGTAGCATAGCCTAGGCCACCATTTCATCATCTTTACAATAATCATATATATTTTATTTTATGCAAAATAAGATATGAAACAACTACTCAGACCTGTCTAAAGTGGTGCAGATCTTTCACCTTTATATATCTCCTCCAGGTTGACTGAATTTTACAGAAGTAAATTCTGAAGATGCTTTCACATGTAGATAAAATAATTATCAGCATGTGCCAGTAAATGAATGGTAACATACCAACACAGAAAACGTCGCTGTAGTTTGAATGTATCTTTATTACCTACATAATGAGTTTTCCTCAACCTGTTAAAACCTAGCAACTACATCTGCCTTGTCAGCACTGTCATATTATCAGCATTTGCAACTACACAATTAAAACACCACAAATAAATATATTTTCTCCTTCTGCTGATGGCAGCACAGGGAGGAGCTGTGCTTGCTTGTGGTTACTGCTGTTTTCTGTCTCTCATCTGTCCTGTTCAGCCCTATCACACACTCACATTAGGGGTAAGCTGGCCTTACAGCACTTCACCTAACCACAACATCAGGGCCTCATCCATATATCACTGGGAAATATTTTGGGTGTGGATATTATCATAAGTTTCGAGGACTCTTTGATAACATCTTTGATTTCCTTACCCACCCTTGAGGATCCTTAAGCAAGGGACTCTCTGAGGTATGGTTGCGCTCTTGGATAACTCCATAGTTAGTTCGGTGTGTGATAAAAGTAGACTTAATTTCTGCTTCTTCAGGCATCACAGCCTGCTGGCTAATCTGCTAATTGGGTTGGAGAAAAGAGGGAGGAAGTGGAAAAAAATGGGAGTAGAGGGTGAAAACACATTGCTGTCGGGATTAGTAACAGGTCTACAGAGGAACATGTGTTTCAAAAGTTTTCTGAAAGATCAAGGATTGTTCAGACCTGCTTTAATCACATAAAAAATGGCAGCTTTCCTAATAAGTTGTGGTTTCTCTCTGTGCTGTAAAGTAGCCAAAGGAAACTTTTGCATGCACTAAAAAAATGCTGCCCCTCTGTCAGAAGTTATGTAGCCATCTAGATCAGTTCTCTAGTTGCTCCTGTTTCCAAATCACCATTTTATTATAATTAATGTGCTATTGTACTTTTAAATATCATTTATAAATATGCATAAACTGAAATAATCTGTAGCAGAGAGGAACTGGAAGTAAAAACATTATGAAACCTATGACTCTCCAATATAAAATATTATAATGTAAACATATTGCACATAATTACATATAACGACAAATGTGTTTCTGTGTGGTATGATTAGTACTGCTGTAACAAAAGAATAAAGAAGGAGAAGATATCAGTCTTGCTGTCAGTTATGTCAGAAAATAAATACAGACGGAGCACCTCTCTCTCACCATTATTGTTTACTCATTAAATGATCACTACAAACCAACCAGCAACTTGTATTCAACTATAGAGTTACATAAATGAAAAAAGGGAATATAAAAAATGATCAGCCTTGCCCCTTTACTGGGGACAATGAGCTGGATTCAGATTCATGTATCTCATTTAGACAAAGAATATGCACAAAATGACTCATTAAATTCACAAAAAGCAGAGGAGCTTGGCTGGAGTTATTTAGAAACCAGATGACAAATTATGACCTGGCCATGCCTTCAAAAGATGGGAAGGTCTAGAAAATGGTTGGGCCATTAGAAAATAGAATCTAAACCATATTAAGTACAAGATCTTGTAAGTTCTAGGAAACTTTCATCAAAATTTCCATAAGAGACCACATGGTCTTTCTGAGAATATACATACAGGATAAAGTTTTGTGAGGAAATCTATGGAAGAACACCACCATCACCACCCCCAAACAAACAAACAAACAGCAACAAAAAACAACAACAGGGAAACAAGCCTGGAGCTAATGATATAAATAGAATTGTCTGGACATTTTAACAATCCAAAACCTCTCCGTCGTTTCTCAGGCCTTACCTGGGAGGAAGGTCAGTTTGAGAGCAAACAACTTTTGGGAGAGGCCAAAAGTAAATTCAATGCTCTAAGTAGGTGAATGGGCTAACCATTCAATTGTTGGTAATTGAACAATGGCTTGGTCTTGATATCTCTCTCTCTCTCTTTTAAAAGAAATTTCTAAACATCACATTTCATGAATTAAAATTCTTGTTTTTTGGACAGCTTGGACACAGAGAACCTACCACTAAAGGCTGAATCCAACTGTCCTGGAAATAGAATGATGAAAAGTAACACACATGTCCAATGTTAGCACTGTGTTATGTTTCTGGCCTTCCAGTCTGTCCAGGAGTGCTTGTAAAGTACAAGCATGAGAGCTGCGGCCAGCTATGCACGGACACAAAGTGGAACACGAAAAAATACTACATGTTCCCTTCCACATAAAATAACTACTGTGACAGTATAAACCAGTAAATGGTAAACAGAAATATAAAGGTAAGCCATATTTGTCTTGGCATACATAAAAGTAATTCAAGTAAATGTAGAACCTGCTTAGAAGTCTAAGTCTATTGCTGGCTAAATGTCCACAATAATTTTCTTCAGACTTGAAAAATGTACACTGTCTTTTTGAAATTGTAGACTGAAGGAGAGTGCTTCTGTAATTGGTAACATAGTAATAGACATTTTCTTGCTGTCCACAGCAGTGGATTGTGGAAAAAAATAGCAATGTATGAAATATTTTGTGGGAATTATACAATAAATCTCTTCTCTCCCTCTCTCTTCCTTTTATTTTTTGAAGAAAATTAAGTAACTCATGAAAGACCAAATGAATATCAATGAAAAACACACACACTTCTACGTTTTTTTTTTCTGCATGCAAAAGATAAATGATCAGAAAGCAGTATCTATTACGGTGCTTTCTTTCCATAAGAGCCCTTGATTTTGCCAAGAATGAAAAATGCTTATCATCTACCTACAAAATCACATTTTAAGGTGAAACCAAAATATCACAGTAGAGCTCCTGCAAGCAGAGGGCTCTAGCCCAGACTTGCAACAATGAGGCCTAAGGGGCAACAGGGGAATTTCAGGTGTGTAGAAGGACCTTCTCAATGGAAGACAATCTCTTAACTACCAGACTGTGGGGGCCCTCCTCTGTGCCTTTCTCTTGCTACCCACTTCCCAAAGCAACCTTTTCCTGAGCTTCTGGGGGTGATTCCCTGAAGGAAGAGAATTAAGAACTGGTCTATTAAGCAAGAAAGCCTGGCAGGAGGGAGGACAAGCCTACTGTGCTTTGGTGGTGCAATTCATTGGTCTGCAGTAACAGCCTACTCAGCACAGGATAGGGGGCTAGCTGTATATGGCTTTCAGCTCTGAAGTCTCATATGATATCTATGGTTCCAGATACTGTTTAATATAAACCTGGAGAAGATTTGTCCAACCTACCCATGGAGCATTTCCTTCCCTGTTTCTGTAGAGTGCTCTTGCTCTCCATGTGCTACCCAACCCACAAAAAAAAACTAATTCATTGTCTGAGCTGTAGCAGGAGCTAATGGTGAAAACATTGGGCAGCCACCCTTAAGTCTGACAAGGGAACATAACACCCTTGCTATGTTCAACTGCTGTTGTTAAGAAAGGAATGGAGGATCTTGGAAAACTGAAAACCTGTTCTGGAGTGTTATTTTTTTATTATTTTTTTATTTTATTTTTTGTGATAAGGAAGGTTGAGCAGGCAATGGGCATGAGCCTTCTTTCAGACAAAATATCCTGGAACTGGCCATAGCTAATTCAAGGGAGATGGGCTGTGGGGAAACATTGTAGGAAGAAGTTGGATCAGCCCAATTAATTTTTGGTCAGTCTGTCACTGCTTTAAAAGTAGGGCTGGGTGGAGCACCACATCCCCTTTTATAACCTAGGCTTCAGAATTATTCCTGCAGGCACTGAAGAATGCTTTCATAGGGAGAGTCAGAAACCTTTTTTGTCCAAGCACTACCATGGGTGCATCCTCTGAATGGAAAGGTGGAAGAACCATTGCAGTGACAGCCACATTTCTCCCCGCTTTGTGATAAACTTCTGGCTTCTGCTAACAGCTGCAGCATCTCAGCACACATTCGTCTTGTGATTACAAATACTCAGAGGAGAAACAGGACTGTGTTCTAAAAAGATTTTGTTGCTTGTAAGATAGACTCTGCTGTAGGGCCTAAAGCAATCTCAGACCTCTGGGATCCTTTGTTTATTCTTAATTGGCTTTTAAGATCTGAAAGAACTATTTCAGACTGTCACTTTTAGTCAACGCAAGGCTTGCATTTCTCATTTCTTTTTGTAAGCATCAAGGCCTTCTGAATTTTTTAGTAAATTCCGTCTTGGACTACAGGCTTAAAGTGGTCAGTTTGGGAAACTCTATTTCAACATTTTATGTAAAATGTACTGTGAAAAAGTACATTTTCAAAGGCAGTTGTTGTAGCCAGGTTTTCCTGAAGTAAAGTTTCTGGTAGGGGAATTCAAACATGTCGTTTTACTACTGACTTAAAATGTTATCTTATGTTACATCAGTTTAAGACACATCTGAGAATCAAAATTGAGCCCCAGCAAAGCCCCCTATGAGGAGTTCTGGAGCAGAAGAGACTGAAACAACAGAGCATACAAGTCTCCATTCAGCCTGGTCTTCCATCTCAGCTGTATTTGAGTTTTGCTGCCTGATTAGAAGAGGTTTTGAATTCTGAAATAGGCAGGTATACATTTAGGTGAACTTCTCCCCCTGACCAGATTGCTAAAGGTTGCCAAATCCTACCAACCATACAAATTTTATCACTTTCAAAACTATTAGCTTTAAGTCTTTTACTAGCATAACAGTGGGTATTTTTGTCATTTGTTAATGTCATTTGTTTGTGGCTTGTTCTGTTTGGTGTTTGCAGAGCTTTCATAATTTATTGCCTGATTATGCCACTGAATAGCATACACAACTCTTATTGACTTCAAGGGGAGTTTCACACAGAGAACATGGCAATATAATGCAACACTTCTAAAGTACTTCCTATAACTATTCATGACTTTGTCTACATTGGTGTTAAGATGTAAACTGAAGAATGGAAAATTATTCCCAGTAATTCCTTTTGTCAAACTCTACTTTTGTGCCTGTTATGAAGACAAGAAATTGCATCATTATGGTTGCTATCAGAATAGAAGAAAGCAAACAATTTGCCGGTTAAAGTCACTACAGAAGCAGACCAGATACAAACCTATTTTCAAAGTTACTAGTACACATGAAATTGTGATAACTGACCTGAACTGCTCTATAAAAGGGAAATGGCAAATTTTAAGAAATCTCCCAACAGAATAAGAGTGATTGCAAAGATTTTTTTTCTGTTATTATATTTCATGTAGATAAATTTATAGCAGAATATTCCCACCTCCCTGTTGAACACAGGAAAATGGCTGTGCAAACACAGGACAGCCATTTTAACTGTTGATGCACTCTCTATTAGCAAAGGTAATTGTTGTTCATTTGCTGCATTTGGGAACAGATATGTTAGATCATCGAACTAGCTTCAAGGCAGGCATTCTACCAGCATATGAACTTACAAATCCTGATGAGAATCAACTCCGAGGCTCAACAGATATCAGAGTTGAACTCATTTACCTGGCAAATTTGAACCTATATTAATGAAGATAGGATGAGGAGGAGGATAGAAGATTAGTTCCAAAATAATGCAAAATGAATGAAACCTTCAAATTATAGCCTTCAGAATTCTCTTTTGATACTTTTGGATTGCCTATTTCACTGAAGAACAACAGGTGTTTTACAAGTTATCTGTTGAAGGATGAAGAGTACTGGCTTGCCCCCAAAAATAGGCCATGAGGAGGAGCCTGTGAAAATGGTGTTTTGCCAATGGAGTGAAAGAGAGAGATCAAGATATATGAACTGTGAGGGAGAAAGACTGAAGGTTTCTTACCATTCCTGAGAAACTAACTACATTATGTTGGGAGACTATATTCCAAAATGATTACATTTGTTTGTTATAATCTTTGGTTTCAAGGAGCTCAGCTATTCAATTGAAATCATGAAGGAGCAATTTAGGAAGGAAATCTCAATGGAAAAAGTTCCTCCTCACCACAGGCCACCATCACTGAGGATGACAAAGTAAAACACCTCACTCAAATCAGAGCAGCTATATCTTGAGTGTCTTCAAATGGAAGTCTTTGTTTGCAAATCCTCTTACTGTGAAAAGAATTCAGAATGGGCAAGAAAACTTTGCAAGGATGAAAGAAAATGCTGGGCATATAAATTCTTCTTAGGAACATAAATAGTAGCTTTTTGATTCCGGAGATCTTTGATTCTATGTGCAGAAAAAGTGAATTTCAGCAGAGATTAAAAAAGAGACTCTGGAGACAACTCACATTGCATGAGGTGTCAAGTTAGAAAAATAATTTGCTTAATTTATTTGGTATTTTGGTAGGTTAACTCAACAGGGCTTTTCAGGAAAGACAGCAGAGCAAGACACATTAAAGTGTTCAGCCTGTGCAGTGCAAGAGGCATTCAGTAAGAAGCAATGTAATCCTGGCAAATGAAGTTTACTTGTGAGAGAGTGAAAGGAAAAAAGTAATTCATTCTTCTGGTTCTTTCTTTTAACCTGTGTTAAATGAAAACTTTGGTGAAGGTGGATGAAGAAAGAACTTCATGTAAGATTTACATTATATCCATGAAGTTTTTGAGGTGCCCTCTCTTAAGATATTGGCAAGTGGAGATATTTCCAGTTCTGTTCTGATATTGCATCTGTGGCATTTGAATGTGTTTACTGTAAGAGAGAAACATCCACAGAGCCCAAGGGCTTCCTATGGATGTGGCAGGAAAGTGGAAGACAGTCATTGTTGTTGAGACCTAATCTTAACAGCCAAGGTCTTGTCACTTGCATAGCTCAGAAATGTATGAGGAAGAAGAAAGCCAGATTTCAATCACTGGTAAGCCAGTTCAACTGTTTGAAAAGTTCAAAACCTCAGGGAGTTAATATCAGAAGCTGCAGCTGCAAAGTTTCTGACTTGGAAGAAGAACACCCTGCGAGAGATTTTGGCCAGGCACCTTCAGAAATGTGAAATGAGAGCCATCTAGCTGGCTATTGAAAGAAGCATGGCTGAATGGGTGATACCAAGATTCTGTTCTGAAGCAAGGACGAGAAGCCATTTATTTGATTTACTGGTGGCAGTTGCAGGCAAACTTATCATCAAGGGCTGGGGAGATTTTAGGTAGCTCCTTTCTTTCCACTGTACCATAACTTCTAATGTGCCAAAGAGGACAGGCAAGACTGAGTTATGATCTTGCATGGCCCTTTCTCTCCTTGGCTCCTCTTTTTTTTCTTCATTTTGTTTTCCCTTTTTGTGATTATCCTACCACACCCCTCTCAGTCTCATCAAGGGATGAATTCAGGCATCTATTGCATGAACCAGGGATCAACACAACAGAAGGGAAAAAAAGGAGAAAACACAATGAGAAAGGGGAACTGCTGTAGTTACTGAAGAAACAGATATTTTATTTTCACACACATGAAGCAAGAATACTGCCTTAAGACAGAAGATGTTATCAGAATATAGTACACACACATCTGGTGTTAACTGGTTTTGAGTACACAATGCACTGGTTGTAAAGTACCTCGCTACAAAGCCAGTGAAATCAATGAGTGAAATACTTTTCTGTTACACCCATGAAAACCTGCAAATCTTCAGTGCTGCTGTATGTACCTGGAGGAAAAATTGATCCAAGGTGTAAAGTGTATTCTGGAGGATGCTTTGAATATGTTATGATCTGCATTTAATTTCTTATTTTTAACTCAGATGTGAAAAAAAAGATGTCACAGGTTTTTTCTTTGTTTTACTAAACAAACAGTAAATTGGAACTTGATCAGGTGAACAATAAGATAGAAGAAATGATTAAAATTAAAACTCTAAACAGTAACTTTTGGGAGCTGGAAGAATTACTGGATTATGCTAATATTCAGAAAGTACTATAGCACCAAAACTTTCCATAAATGCAGAACAATGCTTAGGGTCTTTCAAATTACCAGTGTCAAAAAGATAATTTCCGAAACAAAAAATGCACATACAAAAAAACTAGAACATACACAGATATAACCTGATCAACCTTCTGAGGAAAAGCAAGCAATCAGAAAATAATTTTCTTCTTTATTTAGCAAATTATTTTAACTCTGCTACCTGCCGTATACAAAATCATGTACTGCAAAAGTAGAATAAATGTGCTGATGTTTTCTGCTATATACAAACCCTTCTTTGTCACCCTGTCTTTTGTTATAGTAAATTGGTGAACAAAATTAAACACCTAAAAGTGGCAGCAATATCTTTACTAATCATTTTAAAGTTATCTGTTGTCTCACTTTTAATGCCTGGCTTCTTATTTGCATTCCAGGAAGACTATGCCAAAGAGGTCTCCAAAATTTGTCAGAGTTAACTATTTCACTAAACTTAAAGCTGCCACCTCTGGTGATTAATCAAATTTTGCTCTAAATAGGATTAATTCGGGCGTATGTGTGAAGAAGACTGTCAGAGTGCACATCCCTCTTCTCATCTGTCCTCGGGTCTTTTTTTCTTGCTGAATTTAAAATGAAGCTTGAGCTATAATCTTGCATGGCAGATACTGGATCGTTCCTTTGATAAACATCTAAAATGCTAATGAATGTGGGCTGCAGTTCTGAAACAGCAAAGCAAATGATTTGACAAGAATCTGGAGGGTAAAAGAAAAAAAAAAAACTTTCTGACTTAAAAGAAAAACTCTTTTTGTTCACATAGAGTATTGTTTCCCCAAGAAAATTTTTTCTGCTCTGCAGAAAACAGAAAAAATCCTACTACATCAAAATGCGGAAGCATGAAAAACTGATGAGCTTTCAGATTGTCCTCTTTTGCATGCAAATCATATCAGAAGTTCTCATTAGCATAAATGCATGAGCAACTCTAAATGCTTTTAATTTCCAATCTCAGCCAGCAGAGGAGTAATTTGTCACTGTCAGGGTGAAAATCTAAAAAGAAAAAAAAAAAGAGAAGGACTCCATGCTAAATTGGAATCATATAAATTTTTGATTTGCTAATTGACTGATGCTGCAGTTCAATCAGCTGCCTTGAAGGTGTAAATAATTCAGTGTACAGTCAGAAATAAAAGCATAATGTGCTTCTACTGAAGGCATATTAGCATTCACTGCACCAGGACACACCTGACCATATCTTCTTCATAGATAACCTTTAGTCATGTTCTAACTCTATGCTGCCAAATGCACTACACTACCACACAACACTGCTGCTGGAAATACTCAGGCTTTCATACTAAGAAACATGCTACAAGAGACAGTTTAAAATATTTTCACTGCAAATAATCTAGTAAACCAGTTCTAATACTTGCAGAAATGGTGGAATACATTTGTATAACACTAATGCAATTATAAAACATAGAAAATGCATAAATGGATATCCAACATTTCTACCAACTTTTAATTATCTCTTTCGCTTAATCAACTGCTTTAAATGTCATATGCAAAGTGTATTTATTGCAAAAATGCTTCTCATTAGTGTGTGTACAATAAGGGCATGTTTGAATCTGTACAGGTAGTTGCAATAGTGTGTGATTTACAATACAGGAATGATATTTGGATTGCTTTGTAGTATTTGTGTTAATAAAAAAAATGATTTCTTTGCAAGATATTGCTTAAGTAAAACCTATTTTCAATAGAATACCCATCTTCTCCTTGCCTAAATCAAATAAGATTTATAGCCATCTTACATATTTTTAATGTAATTATTCTTCCAAAGAGGTAAATGAATAATTAACAAAAAGTACCCTGAATATACAAAAACCCTCCTATGGAAAAAATATGAGGAAAAAATCCAGTTTATAGTTTAACAAATGCATTAAGTTAATCATTAATATTTTGTCTCATGGAATGGTGGATGTGAAGATCAAATATAGCCATACTGACCCACAAAATTGGTAAATGCCTTAGTTGTGAATTACGTTTAGCACAAAATCTGATTGTATTGTTTTGTTGACATAGTTCAAAAAAATATACAATACACCTTCACCTTATCTGATGTTCAGATGCACTGCCAAACCTGTTTTTCCCTTTCCTCACCCTTCCAAATATATATTTAAAACACAGTGTTTTTAAAAGGGTTGGTTTAAACAATTGGTATTAAGTCCTTATCCCAGGCAAAGAGCAGATTTAATTGCCAGTAGCAGTCTTGTGATGTTTTTTGCAATGGAAATTTTGGTTTCTGATAATGAAAGGCTTATACCAAATTCCCCCGTGTTTTCAATGGGGATTTAATCTGAATAGTCTGTAGGATTAAGTTCCAAGGTGCTCCATTTGATTCAGCATTTGACTCTGCTTTCAGTGAAATCAATGATGGCCTTGATTCAGTCTTTCACACCTTTTATTTGCTATAAATTGCATATCTCCTTTTAAAATAGTGTTAAAATATGAACAACAATAGCCAAGTAGTGAGAATACATGAGACGTAAGGGACTAAATGCAAGCGGTAAGAACTCAGTTTCCAAAAGAACAGTTCCTGTTTAGTCTGATAGCTAAGGAGAAAGGATAAATCCATTCAGTCTATATCAACCTAGGAAAAAAATAAATCTGAAAATCAGATTTATGATGATAAACAACAGTAATTTCAGATTACAAAAGGGGGGTGGCAGAATGGGCAATGAAACTGAAGCCTTCTGCAGTCTCCCCATCACTGTACAGGGGGCTGTGCCTGCCCAGGTCCTGCTGGCTCATCATGGTCCCAGGCACTCATCATTGCTCAGTTAAGAACCGCTTTCTGTAGGTCCTGCTCCTCTTTTCATCAGGGTCTTTCACTCTCTGGGATCCCAATTAAAGGGGAGCTCCATGGGAGAAAGTTTTACTGAAATATAGGCTCACCACTAGAAAGGGAAGCTGCTTTGTTCTGCTGGTCAGGGTGAGTTACAGCCTGAGTCCCCAGTGGGAAGAGAAAGGGATCAGCAAGGGGAAAATGAGCTGCATCACAGGATTAAACAGTGGGGAAATATCCTGGAGTCTCATTCAGACTTTAAGAAGTCAATTAAAAATTTGCTCTAAATGATGAAAGCTCAAGGTATAGAATTTTTATTTTTTTAATAGCTTTTCAAGTTCCCTTCAAATATTTGTATTTTGGTGTTTTTAATCTCTTTTGTAGCTGCCTCTAGTTCTCCTGTGTCTTGTGCATGATTCTGGTAACAATTGTGGCAGCCAGTTAGATGCAGCAGAAGGGAGATTACTGCAATGAGCAAAATGCAGGCTTGCTCTATCCAATTGTTCCTATCTATATTTTAGTAGTTCATCTGGAATACAGCTATCATCTCTGACAAAAGCGTCACAAATAATCACAATTGTGGAATTATAATAATTTAATACCCATATTAATATATTTGCTTATCTTTTTACATAAAGTTTGTGAGGAAAATAAGAAGGAAGGGCAAATTTGGAAATACATTTTGTTAGCAGGATCTTCTTACTATTTGGAAAGCTGGGACTCAGACTCTTCAGCCATAAGACCCTGGCCAAGTTACTGACTGCACAGTGGTACAAGTCCAAGGGTGAAGCAGATTTCACAGCCCTCATGCTCCTGTGCCAGGAAATCTTGGATGGGGTTAAATGCAGTTATAGTATGGGAGCTTTATGGCGCACTAGGAAAGGGCTGTTGAGTGGATGTGCTGCAGTCCTCTACCACCATCACTCCACTAGGAGCACATGTGATGAAGCAGACTGTGGTAGTTAGTGAGTTGGTAGATTTTTGAAATGAACGTCACAAATTTCCACCTGGTCATTGACCAATACCAACAGAAAATTGTACTGTGTTTGTTTGTAAAAAAGAAAAAGAAAAAGAAAAAAGACTTACTCTTCCTTTGCCCTCATTTTCACATTTCTCAGATGACCAGATAGAAGTGGATATATTAATCTGTTTTTTTTTTTTTTTTAAAACATGTTGCCAGTGATAGATGTGAAATACTGAAAACTTCTTGAGGCTGCCAGGTTCATTGCTCTCTCTTCCTTCCTTTCTCCAGTGATTTTTACTCCAATTTATTGTACTCACCTTTAGATTAAAAAATAATAATAATAAAAAACAGAGCCCAGGTAGTATACTTCTCGATGCCCAGAAGCAAAATCATGGCTCTAACCCCCATAGGAGATGCAGGGTCCAGTGAGGGCTCACTGCTGACTGTTGTAATCCCTTTAGTATGCAGACACAGGATTGCTGCTGCCTCACATGGCTCGTGTGGCAGCAAAGGGGTCTGATTAAGGTGCTGAGCTCCAGGGCAAGGAGGGCAGCTGCTCCCCACCCAGAGCTTCAAAAGACTACTTTTGAAATAAAGGGAAGTCCTCTTTTCAGTATTCACTGATGCATTGCTTGTCTGGTCTCAGTAAATCCCAGGGCCAGGTTGTGCTGGACAGGGAGCCTGGGGACCACGCTGGGGACATCACCAGCCGTGGGAAGCATGTGTTCAGAGCTCAGTACTGAGCCAAGCTCATCTGGTCTGTTTGGATTTAGCCCCCAGACACTCTTGTGATGACCAGACATGCAAAATAGGACTCTGGTTTATTACCAGAGGAAAGGCAAACCTTTTTTTTCAATATGAAGGCTTGGTCCTGAAATGCGTTATGTGATTGTACTTCACCTTTATTTTCATTTTTCTTTTTACTATATTTTTTTTCATGTATGGTAAATTCTTTCTGTTTCAGATGATTCTTAGAGCTTTTTTTTTTTTTTTTTCCATAGTAACATGGTTCACTCTTGCAGAAATGTATGCAAATTAACGTTTTATGAAAAATGGGGGCAGAAATAAAACATTATGCTGCTCTTGCAAAATAAAAAAAAAAATCATTAGTGATTGCCAAAAGCAACAAAGTTGATCTCTTGGCAGCATATTGTATATAATTACAGATTTTCTGTTCTACTTTAGTTCTGTGAACAGTAGAAGAATAGCCCTACCATAGGACACAAAATAATTCTGACATTATGGTAACTCTCTGGTCTACCTCATTCTGACCAACTTCATATGAGCATTGTTTCAGACAAGCCACATCTTCAGTGGTGCTTTGAGAAAGAGGGTAAGAGCAAACACTTTTTCATTACTTGAAAATGGTCAAGGATGCTATAAGCATACCTCAGGCAGATTTAATTGTAATATTAATTAACTGGTTCACTTATTCACTAATTAATCTGCTGCCCCCTCTTCTCACATTGCTTTATTTTAGAACAGGTTCAGAAGAAATGTTAGAGAAGGTTTTTTTTGACAAACAGAACTGAAAGTTTGCAAAATATATGTACAAAAATTGCATTAGGATCAGAGTGGCAAACTTACAACCTTCATTTGCTCTAGCAGTTTAAATGTAGGAGTAGTCAGCTACTTATTGTCTGAATAACATGATTAAAAACAATCAAGATGTATCCTGAGAAACAATCATTTCAGTTGCTATATGATAAATGTAGGTACTAGTGGTATCCATGTAACAGGTAATGCAGCAACGTCTTCAATTGCAAGACTTTCTCAACCACATAGAAATACACAACAGGTATTAATATTCACTTAGTATTAAAAAAATACACAGAAAACTCGACATAGGTTGTATTCTGCACACTTTGCCATATTACTTGTTCTCCTTTAATTTCTTTCAGCTGCTATGTGCAAATAACTGCTCCCATGTCTGAGAAAGCCAATCTACAACAAAACCATTCCTCTATTGGCAGCATTTCCACCTTGTTGATTTGGAAACCAGACTTCTGTCATCAGAAGGAGGAGACTGCCAGTCTGCTCTTGAGATGTACAACACTGTTTCTTGTTCAGTAAAGTTTGATAGCACTGGAACTAAGTACTAAGATGGATCTAAGGTACTTTTATGCATAGACCAGGTTAGAAGCACTTTTAATATATTGGTTACAATTTTTCTTCCCTTTTCACTGAAAAACTTTCCCAAGAGAGCTTCAATTTATAAGCAAATGAACAAAATTGTAATTCATATTTTTCTTGCTGCTTTGCTAGTATGAGGATAGTCCTTTGCAGAAAGCTTCTAAAGGAGGATCGGGTGGACAAGAGCATATTCAGACCTCTTGTTTTAGGCTGTGATAAATATATGACTCCAGTGCTAGTTGAAGGGCCAAGATAACGTTTACATATACCTCAGCATGATAAATTGCAGCCATTGCCTGCTATTCTAAACATTGAATGCAAACTTCTTTCATCACCTCTTGGGACCCAGGACCTGTTAAAGATGGAAGAGCAAACCACAAAGCCTAAAAGACTGTCCCAGGATCTAACCAAATTGGGTTAAAATAAAAAGCAAGTCAATGTCTTCAAGAGACATTTAGCACTGAGGCCCCTTTTCTGCCTTTAACCTGTTTTTAGAGATAGGTAAAATAAGTATCATACATAGAAGCATAGATGTCATAACATAAATTAATGTGTTATTGGCAATCTCTTGGGACAGACTGCATCATTTTCTCATGTCTTCAGTACACTGAGGGCAAGTTATTTCCCTAAAATGTAATATTTGCCAAGCCATGATCTATTTCTTCCTCACTAGAGTTATTTAGATAAAGAGACAAAATGAATCTTGCTAATAAGCATTGTTAAACTGTTTCATAAGGATAGTACAGTGTTTTGGATCAACTATTCCTCTACGGGTTCATTCAAGCTTATACCTCCAACAGTGGTGATGAAATCAGTGTTCAATCTTCAAGTGAACCATCTCCGAGACTGCAATAAAGTTAAAACATTTAATACTCTTTCTGTTGGGAAAAAAAGAAAAAGAAAAAAAAAATCACTATCAGAACCGAATAAGGGTTATCTGGTTTATGGCTAAAGATATTAATTTTACTAAACTAAAGGTATTAAGCATCTTTCTGTGGGCTACATGAAGCAATGTCAGTGGTCTAATTTATATTTTTAAGTAGGAGAAATTACCAGTGGTAACATTTCAAACAGAACAGGATCAAAATGGGTCTAAAATATTTAATGAGAAAATGTTTGAGACTTTTTGGCTAGATGAAGACCTGATTCCACTGTATTCATATTTTTTTACAAGAGTTGTGGCTAAGCAAGACATGTGGTGATTATTACACGTCTTTATAAACAAAAGTTGATAAAAAAAGAAACTAATTCTAAAGTCTGATAAATTATTTCATCAAAGAGACACAGGAAAAGCATCATGGCATTAAGTCCCCCATAAATTATTATTATTTTCTTTTCTTTTTTTTTTTTTTTACACTGACTAGGAATTTTACTTTGCTGTCATAAGCCTGCCACAACTGATATACTTCCTCCAAAGCTTGGCCAAGAAGACCATTTCCCTTCCCATTAAAAATCTGCCTGGGAATATTATATATTTGCTATCTGAATTCTTAATATGTTTGCAAGTAAATGGTCCAGTTGTCACAGCAGTAACCCAATATACGTTTAAGGTAAAATGCTCTCTATGAGAAAGGTACAAGCTGATAGTTGAAACTGCATTTCATATTAAATACATTTACAATAACTGTTACTTATCCATATTGAAACTAAGTTTCTTGCAGACATTAATGAAGAAGTGGGAAGAAACTTCTTTTTGTAGCAGCCTTTCAGGAAGCTCTGCATCTGTAAATGATTTAGGTAATTTGTTTTCCGTTCTGCATCTGTAGCTGAACCCTTTCAAAAAAGCGAAAGTTTCACTGGCTATAAATTGACTTTTTCTAAGTGAGGTGGTAAGTTTCTGTTTGTATCACTTTTGATCCCAGACTCTGTTTACAGAAGAACAGTTTTGCAGCAATTTCTAAATCTATCAGATTACTTCAGATTTTCAGTAATTTGTGTAGACTTGGTTGGTGTTCAGCATTCTGCAATACCTTGTGTTCACTTGCAAAAACAAACAAGAAGGAAGTTAGCCTATATAACTGAGAGTTAATATAGCATGCATCAGTGTGTCACTCTCTCTTTAGTATATAGCTCTTGGTAGAAAAAGAAATTTTTAAGAGCATACGAGTCTGAGAAAATATGATTTTCTGAAAATTTTTAGACATTTTCCTTGCTTTCTGGATTAAGAATTCACTGTGCATTTCTCTACTTAATAGCTGTCCCATTTTAAAGATGGTCCACTTTTATTTTTGCAGGTTTAGAGATGGTAGTGGCAGTTTTTCTTGTGAGGCAGTAGCAGCTCCCTTTCAAATTGCTAATGAAAGCCTACTTTAACTCAGTGAAGTAAGAAATATCGTATGTGTGAGAAGGAGTTGTCTTAAGAATTGTATCTAGAGAGGGACACATTTATATTGCTTTCTGGGCAGGAGAGTCTTGAAACATTATAAAATAGCCCTTTGATTCAGCCAGGGCATTTTCAGCTCTTTTCAGTCATACTATGAACATCTTCTTCTCACTAAAAAATGAATCCTGAGGCTTATGAAACAGATTAGCTCTTGAAGTCTGAGTGAAGTAGGGGCGTTTGTCAGCGTTTGGATGTAAGCCCTGTAGAGAAGCTACTGATGGGCATACTTGCTATTTAAGTGGTAGCCATATCCATACTGGTGTCCTAGTGAGGAAAAAAAATATTTAATTGGAAGAAAAACTTCATATATTTCTAAATTTTATGGCAGGTAGGAAAGAAGGGAAGGGAAGGGAAACAAGAAGAAAAGAGAAAGAGGAAGAGGAAGAGGAAGAGGAAGAGGAAGAGGAAGAGGAAGAGGAAGAGGAAGAGGAAGAGGAAGAGGAAGAGGAAGAGGAAGAGGAAGAGGAAGAGGAAGAGGAAGAGGAAGAGGAAGAGGGAGAGGAGAGGAGAGGAGAGGAGAGGAGAGGAGAGGAGAGGAGAGGAGAGGAGAGGAGAGGAGAGGAGAGGAGAGGAGAGGAGAGGAGAGGAGAGGAGAGGAGAGGAGAGGAGAGGAGAGGAGAGGAGAGGAGAGGAGAGGAGAGGAGAGGAGAGGAGAGGAGAGGAGAGGAGAGGAGAGGAGAGGAGAGGAGAGGAGAGGAGAGGAGAGGAGAGGAGAGGAGAGGAGAGGAGAGGAGAGGAGAGGAGGAGAGGAGAGGAGAGGAGAGGAGAGGAGAGGAGAGGAGAGGAGAGGAGAGGAGAGGAGAGGAGAGAGAGAAGAGAAGAGAAGAGAAGAGAAGAGAAGAGAAGAGAAGAGAAGAGAAGAGAAAGAGAAGAGAAGGAGAAGGAGAAGGAGAAGGAGAAGGAGAAGGAGAAGAGAGAAGAGAAGAGAAGAGAAGAGAAGAGAAGAGAAGAGAAGAGAAGAGAAGAGAAGAGAAGAGAAGAGAAGAGAAGAGAAGAGAAGAGAAGAGAAGAGAAGAGAAGAGAAGAGAAGAGAAGAGAAGAGAAGAGAAGAGAAGAGAAGAGAAGAGAAGAGAAGAGAAGAGAAGAGAAGAGAAGAGAAGAGAAGAGAAGAGAAGAGAAGAGAAGAGAAGAGAAGAGAAGAGAAGAGAGGAAAATTCCTGGTTGTGTCAAATCTGGATTTTTTTTTTTTTGTTTTTTTTTTTTTTCAAATTGGCAGAGAAGTGACCATATTTTACTCAACAAAATTCTGAATTATCCTGGATGGGGTGGGGGAGGGAAGAAAAATATTTAATTATTTTTCTGATATAAAGAAGGAAGAAAAAGCATGTGGACTCCAAAATGGCACCTTTCCAGGAACTTGATGAAAAATCTGTTATATTTTGAGAAAGAAAATAAGTTCTGTAGGTTTCTAAACTGCACAAAGGAAAGCTTATATTCTGCCAGCATTCTTAAGATTTTTTCTCTACGTTTTGGAGGAGCTCCTGTTGTTCTAGTTTAAAAGGAGGTATATATTTACTGGATCCGAATGTCTCATAAGCAAAGGCATAACTCCTTTCTAACCCGATTCAGAGATCACTGACTGATACCTTTCAATTCTACTGCATATAAATCTATTTCACTAAAGTAACTAATGCACAGCTACTTACAAACCTTTACCCTTGTATAGACCAGATACAATTACAGTCTTAATAACTATTTTTAGCCATTTTCCTACAATAGTATGTGCTACTGTAATTCTCATGAGCATTATGTACATGGTTACTTGAAATCTTAAGACTGTAACAAAGGGTAGTCTAGTATTACAGCTATGTGAATCAGTCCTTAACACAATAGAATAATTTTATTTTGAGTATATCCAATTTTTTAAGCTAAAACAAACACAAAAATAAAATCCTTATTCCCCAGTAATATAACTGTCAAAGGGATTAAAAATTTATCAGAGCTTCAGTTTGATTTTATTCCACCAGTGCAAGATAATATCCTTTAAAATCTAAAAATAATCATAACATTTCAATTAATATCTTTCATGTGTGTTGGATTGCCAGTAGCTAGAACGGCCCACTCAGTTTGCCTGCAAAATGGAAGCCACTTTTTTCCACATATGTCGGTGGTAAATCAGTAGCTTCTAAGTGTTAAAAGATGGACTGGCATTGCCCCTTTTTGGTGTAGATAGATGAGACAAATTATACTGAACACAAACAACCATGTTTCTATTACTCTCACCTGCATATTAATAGGGGAAAATATATTTTTTATATTTTGTATTCTTATGGTGGCTTTACCCTGCTGGGCAGCTGAACTCCACCACAACCACTTTCCCCCTTCTCAAAGAAAAAGGGGGAGAAAATACAATGAAAAAGTCTCAAGGTTTGGGATAAGGACAGGGAGATCACTCACCAATTATCATCATGGGCAAAATAGACTCATCATAGGTAGATTAATATAATTTATTACCTATCACAGGTGGGCTAGAGCAGTGAGAAACTAAAAGAAAAGTAAAAACACCTTCCCCCACCCCCTCCACCCTCTTCTAACTCCTCTCCCTGAGTGGTGCAGGGGAACAGGGAATGGGGGCTGTGGTCACTCCCTAATGCTTTGCCGCTCCTTCACAGTCACTCTCTGCCCCTACTCCAATGTGGGTCCCAAAGTGGGGTCCCATATTCTACAATATGAACTATCAGTTCCTGAAAAATGGGATCAAAATCCTTATTGCCTCATATATACCAAGTTAAGTAGCTGCTTTCCCAAAGAAACAAACAAAAATGTTCTTTATAGCACTGGATGAGAAACAAAATTGTATCTAAACCAACAAAAGCAGAGCATGACACTTGTTCAACAGAAAAAAAAAAAAAAAGAAAAAAAAAGAGAACATTAAAGGGAAGTATAAAGAATATATGGTATATTCTGATTTATTAAGTTACTGCATGAATGTGTGCATATTATAAATTTGTTTACATAATTTGTGTGTTTCAAGGATCTTTCCTAGGAAACTGGACAGCACTTCAGTCAAAAAAACCACAAATCCCAAAGAGGTGGTTTTTTTTTTTTTTGTGTTGTTTTTTCCTGAGTGGCTTTATCTGAAGACATTTGGTAAATGTATGCTAAACAAGCATGGGGTGCAAACCTGCAATGGGAATCCTAGGGCTAGATTTATTGCAGCATGCATTGGAGTTAGTATATCTCTAAATGAATGCGGGATAACAATGGGTAAAATTCTGAAAATTTACCAGTCTTGACGCTGTACCCTGGAAATAAATCAGTACATGGCTCCTGTAACCAAGCAACTTGTTACTTTCTATGCTGTCTTGTTACAGACTCCACACACCTGGGCTCTGCAAAAGGGCCAAAAGGCAGAGCACCAGTGAAGTGATTGGGGGTTGCTGTAAATGCACATATTTATTGTCTGACGAATCCCTTGCACAATGAGTAAGAGCTGTGAAATGGCTCTATTTTCATCTCTCTCCCCCAGTGCTGAGACCAAAAGGAGATTAAGGGGGAAACTAGTGTGTAAGCATGACTCTGAATTAGTCTATTTTTTGATCTGCTCATGGGATGTTATAGATATGTGCTGCTTGCCAAATTGGACCAAAATTGTAGGCTATAGTCTAGATCACACATTTGCAATCTAACAGCCTACTCCATAAGCTACTAGTTTTTCATCCAGTTTTGGATTCATGTGTGCGGTATCTGCCAGCAATATGCACTGGAGTACCAGGCAAAATCCATTAAAGTTTCATATCTATAACTTCAGTGTGAATTTCTGTAAACTGTCTCCTGTGTACACGAGCAAACTGCATGTTCAGTACTTGTATTCTTAGTGAGACAGATTAAAATATTTGAAATATCACAATGGTGATTGGTAAAATTCTAAAAGATGCATTTTTTTAAGACCTATATATTTGTTTAGGTAGAGGTGATGTGTGAAGAAGCTAACTAATAAAGTGAGGGGAAAAAAAATCTAACAACAACAACAAAAAAAAAACAACATTCTCCAAATCTGCAATCAGCATCTGCTTGGCACTAGAAGGTCCCAATCCTGAGGAGGTACATTTCTGCTGTTACTCCTTCTCAGTGCAATCAAATGCCAGAAGCTTTGACTTCACAAGCCTTCAGCAACAGGGGCTACCTATTTTACCCACTAGAAATTAGATGACAGATCAGCCCTTAAATGTGGCAAAGCAGAAGAGAGGGTGTCCAGGATGAGGGTTACCAACATTTATTTATGTCCTTCACTATGTTAATTTACAACATCTAACTCATAGGACCACATTCTGACCTCTGGCTTCTGATGTGCTATGAAGTAATCAAGTAATCACTACCTAATTTTCTCATGAAAGCTGTTTTGCTAGGAGCAGCATTGTGGTTTTTTTGTTGTTGTTGTTGTTATTGTTTTGGGGGGGGTTGTTTATTTTGTTTTATTTTTGTTTTGTTTGGTCTTCTGTTGGAGGCACAGGTTTACTACAGCAGGATCGGTAACTCTCCAGGAACCAAGCTATTTTTGCTTCTCTCTAGCCAAAGGAAGATGATTGACTGCAAACTGACTGCAATGAGTCAATATGGAGGGAACAGCTCCTGTTTTTCAGGAGGGCAGTGTCTTCATTCTTGACAGTTCCTAGCCATTGGTTTAGGTCCTTATTGAAGGTCTGGCATCCTTATACCTTGTGTTTTGATATCACACTAGGAGCAGTAGGTGCTGTAATACTAGACACAGTTTAATATTTGGATCTAGATAGTGATAATGATTCAGTTCAATCCAGACAGTATAGTTTGCCTTCTATGGTTACTCAACAGACCATTGTAAAACTAAACGTAATTTATACCCTACAAGTAACCTATATCTCATTCTCACAGAAAAGTATGCAACTTGTGCAAGTATGCAACTAAGAATATCTGTAGCATTTAAAAGTAAACTAATCTCACTGATGTAAATATATTCTAAAAGAAAACTCTCTTTGAATATTATACATTGTAGATGTTATACTCTTTTTCTCAATAGGATCAAATTAAACTTTGTAGATGTTATTACTACACTACACAACTATGGTGTTTTTTCTCAGAAGAGTTGGGTAGATTCATTGTTCTACTTTAGTCAAAATAATGTGATCTAATAGGCTTTGGGTTACAATAGGTTCTAAAAAATCATACACACAGACATGAGATTTATACACATATAGATATACAAAGAGAGAGTTCAGAATATGCAAAAATTTAAATTAATTCCGGACAAGGCTTTAATGTTTTCCCAAACTAGAGGAGTGCAGAAATGTAATCACTGAGCAGAACAAAATGCCTCATATTTATTCTTCATAGGTTTTGGTCATTAGTCATCATTTTTTTGTGTCATATTAAATTGTTCACATGTTGCCACAATATTTCTCTTAGGACTGAGAAGCTTTTCTAAATATTAAATAATAATAATAATATTGAGAAGTTAAGAAAACAATTAGAGAAAAACACAAACCAAGCCAAAGTTTATATGGGAAGAAACAGAGAATGTCTTATTGGCAGAATATTTTTGTGTCTAAGCTGGGTTTTCTGGTCAAGAGTAGACAGAGATAAAAATCCCATATGAATGAGCAATGTAACAAAGTACAATGTTTTACTGAATACGGGGGTATGAGAACAGCAATCAAGGACGTTCATCTTAGCTGTCAGTATCTTTAGCAAGTGCCATAAACAGAAGGCTACCAGCCATCCTGTGGCTGATGTGACCCTAATAACCTGAAGAAAACTTCTGTGGGTCTGAGTTCTGACAAGAACTGAGCAGAAGAAATCTTGAAAAATCACAGTTCAGTGGGACGAAGACATTGTTTCCTGCCAGATTATGTTCATTAGCTGTTGGTAACTGAATATAGAAAAAGAAAATGAAATCTGATGCTCTGACATAGTTTGCTAAAAGTTATTTAGCTAAACAATTAATTAAATAAATAAATAAATAAATTTTAAAATAAATATTCAACATTAACCTCCCAATGAATTTCTTGTGTAAAACACATGGACCACTGATCTGATGTAGGAGAGCATTCCCTATTTAATAGTTTATATTATTTCTAACAGTGCTCAGAGGACCATTTGCAGAGGCAGCTATAAAACTGGAAAATGAAGAAACTAAACATAATTTATGCAGGTATATGTGTACCTGTAGCACTCTGTATTTATTACATTATCTAATATTGCATAACATAAAATTATTTTAAAAAAAATAAAACGAAGAGCGTATTTTTTTCCCATTGCAGTCTAAGAAGTTTTTGATGTAAATAGCATCAGCTCAAAATAGTATCGTCTCATACTTTATACATTTTTTTTTCTTTTTTCACAAAGGATAGGTAGTTGTCCAAAAATGTTATTCTTGCAGAATGTACTTTTATTTCTATGGAGTAAAATATGTCACCACTATTTCATTCAATAATGATCTGTGCACACTCAGCTCCCAACAGCTGGCCATGTGATTAGTTCTTCTAGACAAATAGGATTGTTTCTCCACTCCTGTAATTGATTCTGATGTGCAGGCCTGGACATTGTTTCTGTGTTGTGCCACTTTAATTCGCCTATTTAATTGAAAATGCGTTATGTTTACAGAACATCAGAGGGAGCATATAATCTGTTTATAAAAGTCTGTTAAAGCAACTTTAAGCCACAAGATGGCAATGGTGTTTACATTTTTTATTAGCACTTAGATTATGTTCAGTTATATAATGTGCAATTTGTTTTATGATGAAAAATAATTGAGATTTCACTCCAGAGATGTTTGAGTCTCCACTGATATATCCAAATATTTAAAATGGCCTTGACATCACCAGGGACCATGCAGTGAGTCACACTATGGAAGTCATCCGATTAAACTCTGCCAGTCACCTTTCCCAAGCCAAAGGAAGGCACAATGACTCTGCAAGTGCAGACACAACAGCTGTCTCTTTGTGAGACACCATGAGTCCAAGGACCACAATTCATCCTCTTTGGACTGTGTTTGAGCTACCACACCTCTGCTGGTCTGCTTAGCATTCTGCTTTACCATGCAGATGGACTTTGCATCCTAGGTACTCCAGCCAAACATATCTATACCTCACTGCTTTATGTTGGATAGATAGAAGCTGGCATCCTGGCAGAAAGCAAAGCCAAGAAACCCCACCTCTGTGGTGGTGTATAACAAACTTCCTGACTCCCTGATCCCTCCAGCATGGCCCTGATCCCTTCCACTCCTCCCAAGCTTGGGCAAAGCAGCTCTGACTGTCCCACAAATACCTATGGCCTGTAATATGGGCTGCTTTAGATATAAAATTTCTTTTTTTTTTTTTTCCTGGAGATGTTCATTTACTAACATGGATTTATTTTCTTCATTAACATCCTAATATCCACACTTAACTGACTCTGAAAGTTTAATTTTCCATGTCCTTTACATTTGCAGCCAGCTGACTATCTTGGTTGGTTAGCAGAATTTCTATGCTAAGGTGCTTTCCTTTCTTCACCCTTTTGGGACACGATCTAAAGCCTACTGAAGGAAACAGAATAGCAACCTGATTTCAGCAGCTGAAACCATTCAGTGCTCCTGACATTTAGTTTCCTCCCTATGCCATTACCTCCAAGCCATTCTTAGTCCACCATGATTAATAAATCTATATATGCATATTAAAACCCACAACAGAAATAAAGGAAAAAAAAAAGAGAGAGAGAGGGAGAAGCAACAAAGCAAATAGAGGACTGTCAAAGAGACTCTTAACCCTGTAACTACTTTACATTCCTCAGCAAGAGCCTTAGGATTTAGTTTATTTAACAACATTTCAATTTGGAGTATACAATTTTATGACAGGAAATATGTCTTTTTTTTTTTTTTTTTTTTTCCCCAAAACATACCAACATTACAGCTCTGGACAGAAATTAGTAATACAATATAGAAACACTATAACATAATAAACATCCTTACAATAATCAGTACTTCTGGACACCATATTGTCTGCTTTATTATTATCTCAAGTAGAGTAAAGTATAGTATGTAATGACTTCAGACAGAATGCACCCACAGGGTGCATTAGGAACATGAAAATACTTTTCACAGACAAAAACAAGGGGGACAAAATGAAGTCTTAAGGAAGAAGACATGGTTCAATTTTGGCCATTAGAAGATTAAATCAACATTAGGAACTCACAAAGATGTATGAATGAGTCTCTCTGACACTTGCATTGGGCAGAGGGAAGCAGGATGGGAGTGGAGAAAGAGATCTCTTAGAGATGAAATACTGAGAGATATTGTGCAGAGGAATGGAGTATTGATCCCAAAGGTAAGAATGGTAAAGAGTAACATCTAAACCAGAGCTGCTTGGGCTTTAGTTCAGAAAGGCATCTTTACTCAATACATTTTTTAAGCATATGAGTTCATTGTTGCCCTGAACATAAATGCTCTTAACCACAGTTTTCTGAATAGGGTCCTAAATAAATATTGAGAGGTAGGAGATGAGACAGCAGAGGACTGAGCTGTGGAAACAAAGGGAAGGTAGTATTTCAAGGCAGTTACCCTAATGTTGAAATGCAAGGAGAAGCCAAGGAGAATGAAGATGGCATTTGATTACAAGTATGGCATTAGTTATTTAAGTATGACCAGCGTTAACATTATGAAAATGGTCTGAAGAAGGTCTTTGAGGAAGTAAGGGAAGAACAAGGGGCAACAACAGCTCAGGGAAAGGCAGGTGTTGAATACAGAATTGGGAACAAAGGTGCAGAGAAAGTTAGCATGTGTGTTGTGAAATGGTGGTTGTGATAGGAACAAGGATTTTAAAAAAGAGGGAGAGAGGCAGAAGGAATTGGAAATGGAACTGTTGGGGAAAGGTGAGTGGGAGGTGAAAGGATACCATGCAACTCAGCTGGCAGCCATTAGGACCAATTTGGTATATACGATGTTTCAGTCCAGCTCATCATTTTTCCCCAGAAGATGGTGGCAACCTGTGCTGGTGCTTCCAGAAAATGCAATGCTTCCTCCTGTGTCTGCTGCTGTCAAAACAGGTGATGCTGAGGAACAGTGATTGTGGATGGAGATGGGGCTTACTGAGAGCCATTGCTTCCTCTTGCCTTTTACTCTGCAACCTTGCTCCACATGCTGTGCATCAGCTTCCTGCTGCCTTCCATCGTGCTCCTGAGTGTGCTCCTGTGAGGTAAATATTCAATGAGGTTCAGAGTAAGTTGACTTATAGCTTAAACATGATTGTATATTAAGACTATTTATCAGAAAACTTCTTGTGTCATCAAAAGATGGAAAGTGATGAATGTGCACTACAGTGCCTGCCTGTGTATGCTCAGTCAAAGGCAGCTGGCATTTTACCTCAGTACAGATTGCAGAATCCATGTACATGAAAGAAAGATTTCAGCATCTCACTCTAAGCTTGAAGAATCAAGACTGGATTTTCAATCCTATTTCTCACCCTACCTACTTCAGTGACCTAAGGTAGAACATTTTATACTACGGCTTTCAAAATGACTGGTAATTTTGGTGCCACACAGCCTGATCTTAAGACATGTTCAGCTCCAATTTCCAGCTTAAAAATTGAAGACTATATTTGAAAATTGCCTCTGGCCCAATATCCCTGTTTGTAATAAGGAGTTAGCTTATTTCCCAAGAATGCTGAGAATTTAATTACATAATGTCTGTAAAGCAATTGCAAGAAAAGCACTATAAAAGTGTTAAGCATTATAATTGTATTAAATGTGTATGCCCAGTATTGCAGAGAAGGGATGTGATTATCTAATAAGCAATGACCTCTCATCACCAGCAATAAAAGACTTTGTGAAGACCACAATGTTTTGCTGGAATAGGATAAATTAAATGTCAAGAATATCAAGCAGTGCTTTCTAAGTTTTCATGGCACAGAAGGTTAAAAGAATTTCTGTTAAAACATGCATTGTCCAATCAGAATATTCTCAGTACTAATGGTTTTACAAATACTGGTACAGATATTAACTGGAAGAGCTAATTTAAGGCTATCTACTGTCACCAGTACAACTTTAGATGAATGAATTTTAATCTGACCCTCAAGAGTCAGCGCAGCCGAATAACAACAATGAAAAATGCATGAGAACAGCAATTTCAATATGGCTGTTTCACAGACAAGCTTATTTTATGCATCAATAGCAAATAAATCAAGAAATTGGATGGTCTTTCTGAATGTCTTTCACTGTTCTAAGTAAATCCATCTAGCTAGCGTAACCATCAGTTCTAAAGATTGGAGAGTAAACAGAGACGGAATATTGATTGATTGCTTTATTTGGGATGGAATTCTTAACGTCACCTTTGCCAGCAATTTAGTTTATGGGGGTGAGACTTACTATCTCGTTCCTATAAGCTTAACTGCAAGATGTATTAATTGCTAGCACTTGGATTTCACCGATTATCTAAACAGAAACTCCATCTTAAAAAAAATACTTGTGTGAACTTTACTCAAATACCATAGCCCAAAAAATAACTATTGATCATTAGCAACAGCTTGTTGTACAGCATTTCTAGAAGGGCCTAATGAAGTGTTTTAAAAAGATGTCTACTGAATCTACTATATAATATCCACCCTAATTAATAACAATGAGATTTGCATGTCACAGAAAAAAAAAAGAGAGAGAGAAAATACGGTTCAAATTTAGGTGCCTAAGAAATAATTTAGCCTATTTTTGCACAAGAAAATGGACTATCACTTCTTACTCTAAAACAATTTCCAGTGAGTACATATAGCGTGCCACTATTAAACAAACTAAAAAATTGTTTTTGGTATGTCATTTGTCTTCTGTTAATATTAGATCCTCAGATTTATATTTTGGGCCTGGTTCCCAGGACATTTTTCATTTGATTTGGAAGGTACAGATCTTTGTATTAACACAATGCAGACAGGTTTTTCTATTAGTATTTACCAATGGATTCAAGTGGAGTTCAGACAGCTAAAGTTTCTTTAAAACCATTAAACGCTAAAGAGTAGCTTATCAAAACAATGAATTATACTTTATTTAAAAAAAAAATTGACATATTTTACTTGAAGAGAGTTCAGTTTTGCTATACAAGAACTGTTGGAGCCTCAGGACAATATTCCTTAACACAGATTGCATATATTGCAGTGTCTGAAAATCTACAATATTGAGATGCTGAAACCTTTCAGATTTTTTAATATGATTTTCACTGGAATCCTCAAGCATGCACATATATATTCAACTTCATGATGATTCCCCTTCTGTTGAATGAAGTGTTGTAACCGTTCTATTAAACAGAGGCAAGCTAGATTATTGAAGCATTATACCTTAACAGATGCACAGGAAATGACTCCTGGATGTTACTACTTTACATGAATGTGTGCTTGTACACACATGGTGCTGAATGGCTGAGACTGAAGATTATTTTTGAGAGATCTTATAAACAAGAAACCTGCTTCATTTGCCCTGTCTTGTGTGTATCTCCATACATGTGGGTAATTTAAACATGATATCAGAAGTACAAAGGAAATAACTTACTGCCCATGGAGTTTGAATTGTATAGTCAAGAGCAGAACTGGGCAAATGGTAATGAAACTGTTATTTTCCAAATCTGGCAGAAAGGTGAAAGGCCTTTGGAGCTTTCTTTTCTAATATCTCTCTCTCCTGGCCTGATATTTGCAGATTGATACAGATGAAAAAGAAATCCTTGCAGGCTGTTTGAGGTAACTGAGCCCATTGTTTTCTAAGCAAATCTCTCTGTGAAACTGAATTTGTGTGTAATATATCAAGAACCTACCTGGAGAATGGATCAACCAGGAGAACGGTTAGGGGAAGTACCCAACGAGATTCAACAATAGAAGTATGTGATTTCAAAGACAATAATAAAAAGAGGGGGTTGTCCTCAATGGGACAAATGGAAATAAATATACATTTTTACTATTGTAACACAGACATTTGAAAAAGCCTAATTTCGTATATTCAGAAGAAAAGCAGAATAAATCTCCACAAAATCCATCCTGCAGGTCATGTCATTAAGTCACATCTCAGAGAAAAGTTAAAGTTCTGTGCCACAAGTTCATACTACATAATTAACATCACTATCATCAGAGAGACTAGGAGGCAGTATAAGACCTCCACTCTACTAAACAGAGAAAAGCATTCTTAAGTATGAGTACAAATATCCTCCAGGGAAATCTCTGTCCCAATGTATTAAGCAAAAAATAATATCATAAATTGAAATAATGAAATTTGTAGAAGATCTACTGACAGCTTTGTACAGCTGATACAATTCAGGAGCATATCTGGGTTTTCTCTTGTTAAACATTTATTTTTAAATATAATACCATAGCAAATGAGCCATGATAAGTGCTATCAACAGCAAAATCCACGTCATTGGAAAAGAAATCTTGGAAGGTCATGGAGAAGATGAATGTAAAGATGTGAATATTAAAATGTGGGATATTTTTATTTCTGTAACAAGGGATTGTGGTCCAATGTAGCCAAAGCTTGAGCCTCCCTATTCTCAGTTGGATCAAAAGTATTTTCAGAACAAGTATATTTAGCAAAGTAGATATTCAGTCCTACATTAGCACATCAGATTGAATGGTTGCAATGGGTTATCCTTTCAATACTTTCAATGCTTGTAAAAGGTGTTCTCAAAGTATGATAGTGTGGAATAATTGCTGGAGGTGACTTAGAAATTAAACTTACATTCACATTTTTAAGAAAAGGTACAGCATTGAAGAAGCTTCCAGGGTGGAATGTAGGTACATTCCATAGAAATTTTCTAGGCCTCTGGCCTGAGATGCTGACCACACCAGGGGAACTTCGTGTGCTAACTCTAAGAGAAACTCTAAGAGGGTGGAGTGGAGACACTGCCCAGGCTCTGTGATAAGTTGGGAACTTGAATGTACATCAGAACTGACAAACTGCATATTTGCTATCCTGGTCCAAAGGCTTGGCGTGTTTTGACAAAATGCTGTCCTTTTGGTGAACTTTGCCCATTATAATATCATTAAAATACCAAAACACCTCCATCCCAAAGGCTACTTGCCTCCAAGGTGCAACCACCCCTCACCGAGCTTGCACTTTAAATTTTCCTAGTCTATACCTTTAAAAGCAAAGAGAGAAAAATTAGCACCAATCATAAAAGAGATATGTATGACTAGAATCAGTCAAACTCCACCTAAAAGATAAAAAAATGATATAGATTAGCTTAAAGAAGAGAGGATGTTAGGGAAGACACCATCATGTAAGAGAAGATACCATCACGAAAGATACTTTCTGACTTCTAGGATCAGTCGAGAGGCTGAGCCTCTCTTCCCTCCCATCAGGACACCTTTGGGTAAGATTCACACACATGACTATGCCAAGTGCCTCCCTGGCAAACTTAGAAATCTCTATAGAGTCACTTTATATCTTCTAACATGTTGGTAGCCAGGCTGTATTACTCATAGTTTTGGTATTTACACGTGCTTTGCAGAAATTGAATTTATCACTGGCAATCCGAAGAACCTGTGTATCTGCTGCTTTAATAAATTGCACTGCTCATTAATCTAGCCATGGTAGTTCTCATTGAATGCAAGCAAACTCTTTAAGTGTGTCCATGGTAATTCATGGAACGCGACTAGATTGAGGGTGTGTTACGTTATTTGTGCATCCATAATTGTGATAGTTCAGTACACTGAAAGCGACTGGATTTATAACGATGAATTGGGCATCACTCCCAATTAGTTTAACCTTTAACACAACAGATAGCTATCTAAAAGCTTCACAGTAACAAATGGCAAACATACCAAATTAGGAGTATTCACACCATCCAAACAAAGCTGAATCCTACAATGAAAATGTGAAACTAACACTACAAGTAGGTGTTTCACAACAGCAAGTGAAGGGGTGTTATTGGGAAAAGGCACTCAAGAAACTTAAGCAAATTGTAACTAAGATTGAAAGACCCAAAGCACTTCAAGGCTGGAAGTTAAGCCTTAGACTGGAGGAAAAAAAAAAAAAAAAGGAATAAATGCCCTCTCTAGCTGGACGCTAGAATATCCTTGAGTGCATGAGGAATTTACACTCAAAACTCAAAAGTATGTGAGATGGAGTTTCCTCTCAAGTCAACATATGCGGATTAAGCTCTTGTTACTTCATTGGCATATAGAGTCTAGCTTTCATAGCATACCATAAACCACAGTGCATTCATTATACCCGGTTTCCAATATATTTTTCATGCTGCACTGTGTCAGACTTGTCAGCATCAATATGAAATTCTCCTTAGTGTCCCACCTTGTCAAACTCATGCTCCACAATTGAATATTGCCTTCAGAAAATCTTCCTAATGGACATACCTCTTAGCTGTTCTCCATATAGCATCTCTGCATAGAAAATAGCTTTACAACAGCTGAACATTAACAGGTAAAACACATCATTCTTGAGAAAACTATCAGCCCACTGAGATCACCTTATGATCTTCAAGTTACAAAGCATGAACTGAAAGTGAAAAGCAAATGCAAAACAAAGTGTTCTCTAGCAGATCTTTTCCAGCATGTTTCATGGGAAGATATTTTTTTCTGAAAAGTAGAGGAAGACTTAGGAAAAAAGTGTCATGTGATATTACAAAATATTTGTGCATCTGTACATAAACCTACAGCATAAATGAGGGAATTGTAAAGAAATAAGAAATCATGAAGAAATGAAGTATTTTATCTCTTTAGGTTTGCACTATCATGCGTCTCTGACCTCAAATGGGTTCACATGGCTTTTAAAACACATTCAAATGAAAAACAGGTTTCCTGAGTAAAAGAGAGTATTGCTGAATAAAGATTAAATAGTGATCCCTGTGAAACTGTCTTTGGAGATTCAGAAAGACTCTTGAGGGATTCCTGTGCATGCTGCTAAGTAAAAGATAGGGAAAAAAGTAAACAAACAAAAAAGTATCTTACTGGCAGCATGAACGTACAGTTAGAAGAACTAGTCACAGATTGTTTCATTTGTGCAAAATATCAGGACAAAGCTGGAACAGACCTTAGACAGTTTGTAAAGAATCCAGCAGAGCCTGGCAACAACTGACCATAGAATGACATACCTGAACAAAGAGAAACTACTATTTCTGCTAGTTAGTTATTGAAAATTCATTTTTGAAGTAAATTCAATGATGTTATTCAGCACTGTGATTAATCGTACCATGGCAATGTGCATCAGATTTGGCTTCAGAATGAGCTTGTTTCAGGTAATGGCTTACCATATGTAATTAAGGAACTTTACTGGTTTGCAAAGATTTGTGATTTCATGCACATGACTAGCAGTCTGGGCTAGTACAAGCCAAAGCAAGAGATCCAGGTTTACCTGAGTTTACCACCCTACAGAAAGACACCTATAGAACCACAGGCTTCACAGTTTTGTCTAATGTTCAAACGTGTGCAAATTGTGACAAAACAGACAAGAAACACACAAACAAAAAGCAACAACAACAAAACAAACAACCTACAAACCAAACAAACCAACCAACCAAAACCAAAACAATACAAAACACCAAATCCCAACCCTCAAATATGTGGAAAAGGATTCAAAGGCCATTAAATCATAAATGTCTAAACACTGAAGTTCTCCAGTATAACAATAACAAAAAGCTTGAATAATCTTTGGATCTTTGGTGCCTTGTCATGCTAAGTGAACCTGACATAATCTAGGACAACCACCGTCCGTTAGGCTTGTAGCTTAACAAACATATATATACTACATATATATACACAGAAACAGAAATTGTGCAGAGGTGAGCAAAGACTAAATTTGACAAACCTAATCAGTAGATGTTTTGTTTAGTTTGCTGATCCTTTATTCCACTGAGTTGCTTAAAACAAGACAATGCAACTGCCAGGTCTCACAGTTGTCACTTCTTCCAAACTCTGTTTTAAATTGGTGGGCTTTATTTTTTGTTTGGCTGATTTTTTGTTTGTTTTTATTAAGAAAGACTCAGATATTTAAGCTAGATTCACAGCAGTCCCTGGCAGGATAAATACCACTGAAAATATCTTGTTCTTGGAATTCTCTATGCTCCAAAGATTTACACATTTATTTTATTTATTTATTTTTTCCTGCCTTGGACAAATGTGAGTTCTTGAAAAATGAGTAATATAGGACATATTGTTTGCTAATGACTATCACTAAAGAAATTTCTTCTCTAATGCATTGTACACCTGGACAAACAACAATAAAGATTTAAAATAAAGGAGGGAAAAGGAAGAAGAAAACAAATATAAATCATAATTGAAATTATTTTTCATTTTTCATTCAATTAGCAACATTAAATATATATATATATTATGCATGTGGAAAAGATATAATAGAACTATTTTTCAAATAGTGATTTGGCTTCCCTGACTTAGGGAGATCTTCCTGATAGCTGGGATGAGCCATAGAGCAGGAATTGCGCTTCACTTTCACCTGGTGAGAAGCAAACCCCTCTGGCTAACCTTAAACAAAGTTGCTGTAAACGTTCTGCCAGTGCATTTATGAAGGATGTCTGAATTCCTAATGGGAAAAGTACACTGTGCAATTCCTAGAAAAACTAGCATGATGCTTTAGAGGAATGTACGGTAGTGCCCACACACAGTCACAAGTGCAATAATTTCCCTTCTTCATTTAGGGCACACACAAAAGAAGCTGCCTTATTCAGCACAGATGGTTTATTATACAGCAACATCCTTTGTTAAATTGCAACAGTACTTGGGAAATAATAAATATGGAACAGTTATTTCCCACTTGCTACTGAATCTTTAAACTGAAGGCAAATTTATTTCACCAAATTTACAAGCCTACAACATTGTGAGCTCGTCACTTTTCACTCTGTTGAACAGAAAGGAGTATTGTTAAAGAACAACTCATTTCACCTAATTTGGATGTTCCCATTTGAGGAGTCATATTTTAAAAGTGCCTCTGTCTATTGGCTATAAAAGAAGTCTAGAGGATCTGCTCAAAATTAGGCCTACATAATTCTTACTTGTGTAAGAATTCACTTAAGTTCTAAATTGTTTTGAGATTATTGATTTATTACCAACATCGTGTTTCTGTCAAGACAGCATTATGAGGAGAACCTGACTGACTTGATGTACCTACTTTGATTTTAGTGTCAAAAATTTTTTAACTAACACATTTTTTTTCCTCCATTTTTTTCCTGCATGTTATTTAAATTCATCTAGCAAATCTAGGATGAAGTTCAGGTATTAACATGTCACATTTAGAAATGTTTCCAATGAATTATTATTTTTATCTCCAAATCAGCTAAATGATCTGTTCATTAGTTAAGTATACATCTTATGCATGACTAGATAATAAACCATGTCATAGTGTTGTATTGGTAAAGCTCAGTCTCATTTTTCATTTTCAGCATGGTATCATTAAAATCGTAGTATTATCTTTATTGAACATTGCATCTCTTTATCAGACACATTAGATTCAAAATACTTTGCCTCATATTTTATCAGCGTCAAAACAATATCTCTCTTGACTTAGTCCAAACACATTCCAGTCCTAACAAATGAACACATCATGAGGTTTGCTATGATAATTAATAAGAGAAGTTGGCTTTTATGTCAAGAATTAATTATCTGTATTCTATTATACCCCAAAGTCCAAAATATTTTAGCTTAGTAATATATATATGTTATATATATATATATAATAGGTTTTTGTCTTTCTGAAGTCCATTCTTCCCCTACTAGCTTTAATAAAAGAACTGAAAGCAAAATCTTTACACAGAAACGAATCCCACCCAAGAAGAAAGGCATCCTTCAGAAAAAATAGCATGTGTTCATGCATATAAATAAGACAGTAGAGTTAAGACTGTGTGGAGAATCTTGACTTATATTTTCACAGTCTAGAATGCTTTGATCTACTACCTTTTATTATTATTATTATTATTATTATTATTATTATTGCTAATATAATTAGGGAAAAGCTATAAACAATTTTACCAAACATAGTTGCTCAAAGATTTCTATTCAGGATTCTACAGCGATCTTATCACTGTGATACTTTATGCAACAAAATGTGCAACAGAGATTTAACTTAGGCATGGAAATTATTTATGGATCTGATTTATCTTTGCAGTCCTGGGTCATTCTTATTAAACTTTCTGCCAACCCTCCTATTGAATATGTTCTACTGTAAACTTAAGAAAGGTCCTCTGAATGAATCAAAACAAAGATGCTCACCTTCAACTACACCAGTTTTACCTAATTTTTCCAACACTGTTCTGACATCTTCTATGATATAAACAAATGAAAAGGTTTTTGGTTGGTTGATTTTTGTTTTGTTTTGTTTTTCTGTTTTCTAGGTAGCAGAAGAAATTGATAGGAAAAGGAGCCTGATTATTTATGGACTATCACATTACCTGGTTGTCTATATAGACCAAAGATAAACAGAATCAAAAGTCTCCTCCCAGTATGCAAACAATGAGGTAAAATATAAAAATATTACAGAAGACAAAACCCAGAAGAGAAGTGGGATTATTTTTTCACAGTTATGGAGAAGGCAAGAAGGTATTCAATAGAAGAGAAGCGTGGGCACAGAGACTACATCTATTGTAGTAAACTGAAGTGTAGGACCAACACTTGAGTGTTACCATGACATTACTCAGGGCTTAATATTTAAAACACTCTGTATCATGGTTGTGGCTGGGCCAGCTACCATCTCCCCAGTCAGTGTCATGGCATGAACTGCTGGATACCATGGCCAGGAAATGATTCTAGTAAGCTGTATGGGTGGAGTCATCTGTTTATGAAGAATGAAGGACGGAATTTAGCTGGACAGATGTAAGCCAGGATATGCCCTGAAGTCCAGAGAACAGATCCTGGTCATTGCTTTTTATCAGTTAGCATAGATATGGTCACAAATGTTTAGAAACATGGTGGAATAGCCTTATCTCTTGCCTGACACAAAGTATTTTATCACCCTACGAATCATAGGAGCCCTATGCTAAAGGACTTGGTTGTTGGTGTGGAGCAATGGGAGAGAATGGGAATTTTACTACCTTTTGTGGGAAGTTACATACCCATTACAATTGATGCAATCTCAACAAATAAACTAGACCTTTGACTTCATTTACCAAAAGTCTGAGCAGAAAGAAAGAAAAAAAAATCTTCCTTGTTATCAAAATTGCACTGTGTCCACTACTGAGTAATTTTACTGTGTTTCCCTGTATGAGTAAAGATTCTCTATAGTCTAGCAATGAAGATCTGATTAGCAAACCTCACGAAGATGTTCACACTTTAATAGAAGTGACACTTATTTGCCTACAGCCATCTTTCTAGTAAGTAACTTAATGAATAATTGAAACATTGCTGTTTGATACCTGCTCAATTATTCAATGGTAAAAGAATATAAATTTTTGTAAACATTGCTATCCTGAATTTGTTTAGCTGTGGTGATAAGATCAGAGTGACATCTTTATCCACAGTGACAGTGAAAAAGGCCAGAGGTTTTTGAGTTGTACAGCAAGATATTTTTTACGCTTGGCATTGACGATTTTATCTTATAGAAAATACCAAATTAATCACAGAGCAATGGAGCTGAGCATTCCACTGTTATTGACAACTGGATTAAATTTTCAGCAAAAATTTTAAGAAAGGCAAGATAAAATAATTAGTCTGAGGATTTGAAGAAATAACCAGTGTATAGCTTTAGGGAAAAAAAAAAAAAAAAAGGGATTTGGATTACACAAGTAAACTGGTGGCCTAGAAGAATTATTTACAGAAATAGAGTTATGTGTGTGCATACAGTTCATGTATGCATACAGTTCATGTATTTAGATAAAGGGAGAAAAAACTTTCAGCTTAAACTGAGAATTCATCTTTTCACACTTTTTTGTTGTTGTTGTTTTTAATCAGATCAGCAGAATGCACCCACTTAAGAAATCTAGCCTTCAGCAACCAAAAGTTCAAATATGAACAGAGAGAGATTTTATGATTTCTGTAAGAACTGGCAAGAATGTTTGAATGTCTCCTTTAGAGGCAGGTGGTCTGAAGGGTCTTTGGGCTGGTTATAGTTCTCACCAACAACAAACTGACTTCCTTTGAGATGTAAAAAAATATGACTCAAAGAAGAGATGAAAACCAAACTCACTGTGTGACTTTTTAAATAAAGGTTCCCCTCTTTCTCTCTCTCTCTTTTTTTTTTTTTTAAAGATACTGTGCTTAGGCTTTCTGAAATTAGTTTTTCTTACTCTACCAGGAATCACCCAGACATTCAGACCTGTTTAATGGGTAAATTAAATGTTCTGAGCTTTGCTCTTTGTATAGTAATCAGACTATAAGTAGAAGTCACAATTCCTTTGCGTGCACACTACTGATTCTACAACTCTTTTTGAGGACTTTCTAGTTCTAACTTGACTAAGTGCTCCCTTGTGAGCAATGTTTTTTTGCCTCTGTTTCGTCTGGAGTAGGTAGATGTGTACATTGTTAGACATGCATATCTTACATGTACTTAATAGACACAGTTTTAATGTCCTTAATCTTTATTCCTGTAGGTGTAATTTTGCTTGTGTTAGCTCCAAGAACCTGAGATTCTAGTAAAATAATTTTGTTTACATTTCAACAAAAGATATAGTTTGAACTTCTAGATTTCTTGCAAAAGCTACTTAACTAGTCCTTTCATTGTTTATTCTAAAAAGGACAAAATATTGCAAGGAGAAGCATAATGGCATGATTTCCTAAAGTAATTTAATTGTCCCTGATGTTTTCCCAAGTTTGACAGCAGTATCAGAAGAAACGAGGTACTGCTTCCACAACTTAATGATAATGCCTTCATCCAGGACAGCAATAATTGAGTTTTAATGTCCTGCACTGTTGCTTGTCATAAATCCTCTCTATGTGAAACTCTAACCTCTGCTAGGAAAGATTAATGGTTAACAGTGTATATAATATTTATTAAACCTCTTTTTATATTGCTTGGCAATCTGTGCTACCATCAAACAACTTGAAATAATTGACATTTAGCGCATCAACCTTCTTTTGACTAAGAAGCATGACATTCATGTAGATAGTAAACATTTGGCAATTGCTGTAAATGTCTCCAAATTTAACGCCATGACCTTTTCTCAGGTAAATGTTTTGGGATAAAATGTAAATAGTGATTTGCTGTATGTCAAATATCATGCAACGTCAAGTTTACTGTCTTGTTATTCTTGAGAGGTTTGGAAGTTGATTTTGACCTGTTGCTTCATCTTTTAAACTCTCCTGCATACAATACATACAAGTCTCTATCTCTCTCCACTCGCCCCCCCCCCCCCCCCTCCTTTTTTTTATCACTTGAAGACTGGGAGAAGTTCACTGGATATTTTTTTATTATTGTTATTATTTTAGTTTTACAGTTCTATTGATAAGAACACAGTAAATTTATCACTAAAATAAATAAGATAAATAACATACATTTTAGCAAGGTGACCTTAGCAAAGTTACATATTTCAGAGCATATTTTGAAAAGATTCATTTGTTCTCTTCTTGTCCTGTCAGGGACAAGTACTTTGAAGACAGTACTTGAGAAACAAATTAAAGAAACAAAATTCACAATTGAAAAAGCAGCTGAAGAAAAAATTACTATAAAAACAATAAATGTTAGTTTATTCAGGGTCAAAAAGGCATTATTATATTGTGATTGATTTGGTCCAGAATGACCACAGCAGGTGTCTGATTGCATTTGAGGTCAGCAGGTAATTATGTGTATTTAGCTACTAAGGAGTACAATGAATTTGGAAAGAAAAAGTGGAACAGTTCTGTATATGCCTGTGATTTAGAAATGAAGGTACTTGGTGACTCACAAGGTTCCTACCAGTGATAACACATAAGGAAACATTTTCCTGCAGTGACAGGAACATAGGGATTTACTAACAGATCTACTTTGGTCAGTGGGGAGCTGAAGCAGTATGTTATTTAAGAACAAAGTCCATAAGACTTAAAACATCAAACATGCAAGTTTGAATCTCCCGACTTGTCTTCCAAATGACATCCTACTCTGTTGCTGATTGGCTCAAATTTAACATATTCCTTCTAACCCTTGACCACTTTGTGAGGTCCATAGAGATAGGAGTAGCATTCCTGTTCCAGAAGAAGCCTCAGATGTCTGAAGGCAAACCCAAATCCTTCTGATATTGCTGTCTGCCATTTTAGTCATGAATTTGGAAACAGTTTCTAATATGCAGTTAGCTCAAGGACAATCACAGATCAGAGCATGTATTTGCTATGATCTGACTGCTGTTGTTTATCATTGTCATCAGTGGCCTGTTGTCACCTTTCTTTTCCACAGGATGGTACTGCTCCTCTCTAATTTTCTGCTTTAAGAATATCAGTTTACCCAGGAAATTCCAAATAAAGCACATAAAACCTCAACAAGAACTACATGTGTAAAACTTAGCTTTGCCTCAAAGATCCTTTTCAGTTCCTTCCCTGCATACCTCCACAGACTGTTGCAAGATGCATGAGGAAGTTGGGTTGCCATTTAAGAGCAAATGTTTCTCCAGAAAATTCAATGCCCTATATCTCTTACACTTACTGTCAGAAGACAACAAGTAGTCTCTACTTCTAATCCTTCACCCTACAGAACTTGGTATATGCCAAGAACAGACTCTTCCCCAACCAACATGCTTCCTATCAGTAGGCAGCAAAGTGTCCTGTTCTGTCTCTACAAGCTGGCAAAATCCTCTGAATGGGCAGCCAGCAATAGTTTTCCTTTTTTCCAGATGTGTTGTATTTGTTGTTATGATTCACCCTTCTGTGTTAATGTGGTATTAATAGATCTTAGTTAAAAAAAAAAAAAAAAAAAAAAAAAAAAGTGGACTACCAAAACTCACTTGGGAATATATTTGTGTTTTTGTTGATGAAAAGGGTATAAAAAATGTCATCATATTTTAAACATGGGACAATGTGATGGATGTGGGATAGAAGTTAAAGGAAGTCATTAGGGTCATCATGAACCACAGTGCAACCTGAGAACACTCTTACAGTCTGCCAGAAAGAGTCAAACATATCTGCAGACTAGCAAGGAGCAAGTCCCATCCCAAGAAATCCACAACTCAAAAGACTGAGTGCAATGTGCTGTATTATTTTATGACTTACATGACTGCTGATGGGACAATAAGGATGAAACATATTCTGCCAGTCTGTCACTATCTGTAGGCTATCAAATAATATATGTGGATATGTTTTTTAAACAGTAAGAAATTAACTTTGTATTCACAGTGACATATTCAGTGACTGAAGATGTCTATCAGTTAACTACATATTTGCAGAACAGGCAGTATAAAACTCATTATCTCTTGACTCAAACAACATTCAAAGACACTGATGAGCAAAAGAGCTAACTCCATCAAGTCATCAGTAGCTATAATCAATAACCAGAGCCACAGGTTTGGCCATCAAAATGTAAGTGGCAAGAGAAGATAAAAGCAGCCATCTGTTACAGTAATAATGACCCTATAGTCAATAATAATGTTTCAAACATATAAAAGTTTAGTTGGATTTCATCAGCTTCTAATTTCCTTAGATACTTTGTTTCTGGATCACATTTAGAAATTTTGACCTTCCCTATTGATTAAACGGCAATTTCATATGGCCAATGATTAGATAATCCAATCTTATCTGCCAAAAGTGATCAACTGTATATGAAATAAAGGGCAGAAGTTGTGTAATTTACAATACAAATGAGCTGGTTCCTGTGGCTCTGATTAAATAAAACAAAAAATCAAATTAAACAGTGATCAAATTATAGGGGTGGCACTGTAACAATTTTAATTTTTCATGATTCATTTAATTTAAGACAGCACTTAGCTAAAAAATAAATAAGAAAGAAAACCCTTTTTACTCCTTCCTTCTTTGAAGTTAATTAGCCTTACTTAAAGCTATTTCTTGAAATGCCATGGTGCAAAACACTGAGAGATATTTTCAAAGTCATCCAAGTATTCTATACCGTACAGAAAAGTGCTGACAACATTCTCAGTGATAAATTTCACTTGAAAATAATGCTTTTATTTTTTAAAAAGATTTTTCCCAAGCTCTTTCTGTTCATCCCAGAGAAGGTGCTTCCAGTATAACACTGAAAATATATCTTCAATGCATCATCTCAATTTATTGTGTCCTAAAGCTCACCAGACTATTCAGCCTGGAAAATATACAGTTTAGGAAACTGTATCTGAGCATCCTCTTGATCTCTGTGCCCACGTGCAGCAGAATGAGAAGAGACAGGTGGTTCCACCAGTCTGCTTCTGGAGGACTGGTGACAGTGGTCACTGACGTGCTTCAGGCAAAAGATGCAGCAGATACAGGTGCAGGTGGGTATGTCAAGCATCAGGAAAGCCATGATTACACTGGCAGATCTATTTTTGGAGATAGACAGACTACATCTGTGCTTGCAAAAACATAGAAAGGAAATATGAAGCTACCTCTGAGGAGGATGCATCATCAGTCAGATAATCAGTTGATGAGGGAAAACCAACTGATATCATCTATTTGGACATGGCTTTTGGCACAGTCCCACACAACATCCTAATCTCTAAATTGGAAAGATATGGATTTGAAGGATGGACCATCCAGTGAATAAGGAATTGGCTCAATGGCTGCACCCAGAGAGTAGTGGGCAATAGTTCTATGTCCAGGTGGAGGATGGTGATGAGCAGTGTCCCTCAGGGGTCTGCCTTGGGACCAGCGGTTTTCAGTATCTTCATCAATGATATAGATGATGGAATTGAGTGTACCCTCAGCAAGTTTGCAGATGACACCAAGCTGAGAGGTGCAGCTGATACCACAGAAGGAAGAGATGCCATTCAAAGGGACCTGGACAGGCTGGAGAAGTGGTCCCATGTGAACTGCAAGAGATTCAACAAGTCCAAGTGCAAGGTACTACAACAGGGTCATGGCAATCCCAGACAGGTGTATAGTCTGGGAGAAGAACTCATTGAGAGCAGTCCTGCAGAGAAGGACTTGGGGGTTCTGGTGGATGAAAGGTGCAACATGGGCCAGCAGTGTACACTTTCAGCCCAGAAGGCCAACTGGGCTGCATTAACAGAGGAGTGGCCAGCAGGTCAAGGGAGGTGATTGTCCCCCTCTGCTCTGTCCTCGTGAGGCTCCACTTGGAGTACTGCATCCAGATTTGGGGCCCCCAGCCCAAGAAGGATGTGGATCTGTTAGAGCAAGTATTATAAAAAAGATGGAGAGGGACTCTACTCGGCTAGGTAATGAATGATAGGACAAGGGGAATGGTCTTAAACTAAGGGAGGATAGATTTAGTTCAGACATTAGGAAGAAATTCTTCACTATAAGGGTAATGAGGTTATTGACCAGGTTACCAAGAGAAGCTGTGAATGTCCCATCCCTGGAGGTGTTCAAGGCCAGGTTGGATGAGGCCTTGGCCAACTTGATCTAGTGGGTGGCATCTCTGCCTATGGCAGGGGGATTGGAATGAGATTATCTTTACGATCTCTTCCAACCCAAGGTATTCTATGATATGATATTCTATATCTATGATTCTATGATTATTAGACAGCTTTGATTGCTTTGATTTGTTTTGTTTGCCACTAATATGGCAATAAATGTCCTTTGGCTGGAGAATTCATATCGAGCTTTTGCCCAAAATGAATGTCCATTTTTAGTAAAGAACTCAGCACTAAAAGGTAACAAGACTTTCACCATGCCTCTGATATCCTGATCAATAGGTCAAATGTACAAGAATGCATGGATAGTAACTTTTTGACAATATGGGGTCAGAGATAAAGAAATAAAACAATTAAGTATGCCATCAAAGCTATATTATGGACAAGCTGAAAGATGGGTTCTTTCTGGAAACAATGTAAATGAAAGTTTGAAAGTGGAAAGCAGGATAAATTGAGACTGAGGTATATTTAGTGCATCCTTTATCAGTATTTTTTTTTAGAGACAAAAACAATGCTGTAGAAAAGAACAATGGTTTAAAAGCTAAATGGAAGTGGTGAAAGTACGACAATATGGTTTTAATAACTGGTTTCCGTTTCTAAGAAACATACTAATTAGATATAAGGAACATAAGGGTTTGAGAGGTCACTTTGTAGCTTTAGTGTTTTACTAACACTTTTCTTCTGCATGCCTCTATGTCTAGTATTCTATTCAACTGTTTTGGAACTGAATAATTCACTACTATAAATTCTAAATTATTGTTAGAAGTCTTTCTGAACCGTGTACTCAGGGGGTTTTCTCCTCTCTTAAACTCTAAACTGGGTTTTAGTTGGCTGGGAAAACTACTTCATGAAGACCTATGAGTGGAGTGAACAAAAGGAGACTTCACTGGCCATTTCTTGTTCTGCAAGTATTTGTTCTGTCAATGAAAGAGAGAAATAATGATTTATATGAAAACAATGTGGAATCACTTTGACCTACTAAACAAATGTTGCTTCTCCTCCTCTTCATCCTCTTCATTTCCCTCTTCTTTTTTTCTTCATTTCCTTTTTTTTTTTTTTTTTTCTTTAGAGTCTTTAGAGTCTCTATTAAGCATTGGTGAAGGCATACCTAAAATACAGTGTCCAGTTCTGGACCCCACAGAGAGACCTTGATGTACTGGAAAGATTTCAACAGAAAACCACCAAGATCATTGAGGAAGTGGAACACCTCTCCTCTGAGGAGAGGCTGAGAGAGTTGGGCATCCTGGAGAAGAGGAGTCTCAGGGGTATCTTATCAACATCTACAAATACATGAAGGGAGGGTGCAAAGAAGATGGACCCAGGCTGTTTTCAGTGATTCCCAGTAACAGGACAAGAGGTAATGAGCACAAACTGGAATACGAGACGTTCTGTCTAAACATCAGGAAACGCTTTAGTGTACAGGTGTTTGAGCACTGGCACAGGTTGCCCAGAGAGGTTGTAAAGACTCTTTGGAGATCTTCAAAAGCTGCTTGGACATGATCCTGGGCAACCTGCTGTAGGTAGCCCTGCTTGAGCAGGTGAGGTTGGACCAGATGGCCTCCAGAAGTACCTTCCAACCTCAACCTTTCTGTGATTCTGTGATTCTGTAAAAGGTACGAGCAATTCAGGGTTACATTGGTGCCATTGTTTATCTTGGATTGTTACCTCAGAAATAGTTCTATTTTAAAAAGGCTGACACTGAGCTATCAGAAATATACTGCAAGTAAATCTAGACAGGTGCCCAACATATGTGTGTGCCTGGGCAGTAGAAATTTCGAGACCTGTTTGGTTTTTTTTTTTCCCCTCAATTCTCTCTCTGTATTAATGCATTGACTCGCATATAAATTTGTGTGTTTCAATAGTTCTAGTATATTTACATGTTTTCAGTTAGGGTATGCTGCCTCCCTGGTGCTAGGAAGGAAGGCAGCAAGGAGAATAACAATTAGAGATAATCTTTTAACACTAAAGACAAAAGTATAACTTTGCCTTGTTCATAACTACTATTTATTTGATGAGCTATTAAATTTATGAGATTCTGAGCACACAGATTAAATTCAGTAAGACTATACTGCTCAGGTAACAGAATGTTGGTTTTTTTTTGTTTGTTTTTGTTTTTTTTTGGCGGGGGGGTGATACCTATAAGAAGTTATGTAGATTTATTCAATTTCCAAACTTATGAAATTTCAAAGGCTCTGAAGAGCCATGAATGTAGACGGCCTGAGTAAACTGGGTAGTGATCTGTGCGGTTTCAATATATTTGCATATAACAGAATTTGTTTTCATAATCACTGTAAATAACACAAAAAGAAGAAAATTACAGTTGCAAATTCAAGCACATCAAAGGTGATGCACTTTTAAATCAGCTCCCATTTATTATATATCATGATACAGTCTTCAATGACATGATAACATACCCCTACCTCATTAAGTGTGCAGAATGTACTGTGATTAAAGGAAGAATATTTTACAGTAGGGAAAAAAGCACCTTCTGTTACAACACAGGATGAAAGCCCAGAAAAGATGGATGTACCTGTGGTTCTGTCACAGTTTGCATATGTGAACGCTATCAGAAGACAGATAAAAAAGGATTTAGAATATGACTGCATGGCCAAATTTGTACTTGCTAATTTCTGAATACATGGTATTTTCAGACGTATCTTTCCCTTAGCATCATTTTCTACATGAAATATGAGTTACATGCAAGACAACTACAGCAAAGTTATGAGATGCTCAGTTATTTTTTTGTTGATGATAAATGCTTTCTTATTTCAGTAACACTAAAATATATAATAATTCTTAGGAATAGTAAGCTAGAAAGAGTTACTTTTACTACAAAACAAAATCAATTGTTACAAACGAGTGCAAACCAATAAGGAAATTAAAACATTTTTGCTGTATGAACTCATCTGACACACATTTAATGATTCAGTCATGAAACAACGGACATTTACAGTATTCAAAATACAAGTGTACTTAAACATTTGATCTGTCCCGATAAAGCTCTTCTGTACAAGGCTTTTTGTTGGCAGACAGTCCCATTCTACAGAAATTCTAATTCTAGACTTGAAAATACCCCACTGCAAACTAAGCAGTGCCTTACATAGCTAAGCTATTGTAGATATTTTTCAACCAACTTTTAATTAAAATGCTTTCTTCCATGTTTGTTTTCAAAGTATTACAGAACCTCTTTCTGAAAGCCAAGCAGAAGGCATTGTTTCAGTTGTAAAAGATACTTCTTATAAAATGAGTGGTAAAATAAAGAATATGTTAAATAGTAATTAATATACTAAATAAAGTGAAAATGTAAAGGAACTTAAACATTTTTATTCTCTGACTCACTACTTTCTCATTTTATACAGGAACATGCTACGCATTTTTCAGAATATTAGCTGAATTGCAGTAGTCATCTGAATCAAAAGTTTAGTGGCAGTAAAAATTTCATCAACTGTTAGTTCTGCTAAAATTTGAGTTAATGTGATAATTAAAAAAGAATAAAATGCTATAATTTGAGAAATTATAAACCAGAAAAATCTGTTCTGATAAGAAACAGTTTTCTCAAAGAAACTCCTGTGCTTCCTGAAACTTAATTCTAGTTCATAAAGACAACTCTACTTTTTTTTTCTGCAAGCCAGAAGTTACATAAATACACAAAAGTACTGCTTACAAATCTGAAAAATAGATGTTTTAAAGCCAGGAATATTATGGTGTTGGTTTTTGTTGTTGTTGTTTTTTGTTTTTTTGTTTGCTTTTGAATGCTAAAAAACCTCTTTTTGATACTACTGCAAAAAGCAAAAGTCTATCATGGGGAAAATTAGAAAAACATATATGAACTCACTTCCAATTTTTCAACTATTTTGGAATAGTATGATATAAAACCTGGGATCTATGATTACTAATACCTAAAAAAATTGATTTACCAGTAAGTATTTTTTGTTCCACTTGAAATAACCTGTCTCTTACAAAGTTCAAAATCAGGTTTTAAAACTCATTTTAGAATAGTGCTGTATATTTAACTTATTTAAGACTTATTTCATATCCCTAACTACCTCTGATTATCTTATGATTGTAATTCTATAGAAATTCATAATTTAAGTCAACAGGAAGGAGTGAAAGTGCTTTGAAATGTGTAAAAGAATATAAAGGTAGTACTCTGCAAACACTTTAACTGCACACTGCCTGTCGTTAATCTTAATTAATGTGGACTTTCCAGGATTAGCAATTGTAGCTTGAATGTTGAGTTTGCAGTATTGTTACAAATGCAAAAAAGATTTAACACATCTTGGAGTATGGACTTTAATATAAGAGGGAAAGGAAGCTATTCAGTAGCAATTTAGAGAAGATTTCAAGTAAAAAAAAAAAAAAAAAAAGGCTCATCTAGGTTATTGTTTCCACAGATAGTAGACACTTTCCCTACTATAAAATGTTAGTTAGAACATTCCAGATTTTCTACTGTTGCACTAACGGTACAACAATTTAACTTTTTTTTTCCTTTTTTTTTCCCTTTTTTTCTTGGTTTATAACAAGTTCAGATTAGACTTCATCAGTCATAACATCCTAAAGTGAATGAAGCTCCTTGATTTTATATTTCCAGTGAAATCAGTATTCAGGACACTTTCAGAGCTGAAGTTGCAGCATAGGCATATGAAAAGACAAAAAGCTTTTCATTTTCTGAGGATGGCTGAAAATGGACCAGAGATTCTGAAAATAATTTGTAATTTATACCTTAGGGGACCAGTTAAGTGTTTTTAATTTATGAATCAAAAACTGGGCTCCATGAAACCATTTCTGGTAATGTCCTAGCTACTTGCTCTGCTGTTACAGAAAACAGCCATCTGTAGGTAGGGACTACTAGGACTCCTTTTGAACCTCCCTGCATTAGTTGTTTCCTGGAGGAAGCTATGCTGTTGGATAAAGCAATGCAGTGACTGCTTGTTTCAGGGTTGTTGGCACAGCAGGAAAGGGATATTTGCATCCCTTCCACTCTACTGTGGACTGAATGCAGCTGAGACAAGTCAGAAAATACAAATCTACACTGCCTGCATGAATCCTGGGCATGAGCAATGTAATACAAGATGCAAAAATAGCATAGATAAATATTGCAGGTTTATATGTAGCAAAATGAGACTGTGGGAACTCTGTTAGCATCAAAAATGTTATCTACAAGAGATTGTTATTAGGACATGTTTTTTACTTAGAGAACACAAACTTCTTCCAGAATAACAGGAGGGACACACTCCTCCTGTCCCAACTTCTGGGGGACTTTATCTGCCTCAAAGAGCTTGTAGCCTGAGCTACTTAAAAAGTACTAATTTAAGTACAGTTAAAAAAGTACTCAGTTTGGTAGGTGGGTGGAGATCTTATTTTTTATTTCTCAGGCTTCCTCTGGTACCGAGCTGAACATCTGACAACATTTGGATGAGCACCTGCCTGACAGAATGTTTCTATCCAAGTGCTGAAACTATTTTTAGACAGTGTTTGTTTAAATCTTCCCTTTTCAATACACTTGCTAGTTGCTGTTGATTTCTGAATTAGTCTATACATTGAATCACTACCCAGCTTACCTGCAAAAATTCCAAATCTTAGTACTTGACCTCTATTAGTTTGGGGATAAGTCATGATTATTATTTTTTAATTTATATTTTACTGTGTTTAATTTCAATTTGAGGGGAAAAAATGAAAAACTTGAAACACCCTTAAATTCATGAATCTGTTCAACTTAAACTCATGAACAGCTACAGGAGTTCTGATGTCAAGAAGCTAATCCATTATATTTCCTGGAGATAAAACACACAGCAATGTTCTCCATTAAATAAGGTGGGATCAGGAAACTCTCATAATACTTTTCCCTTGAAGTCACAGAAGTTTTCATTTATATCCATAATAAAGTGTCTCTGTAAATGCTGGAATACATATAGAAATTTGTATTCAAAGGGCATCCAGGTATAAAATAATCACTTCAAGATCTTCAAGAATATCAAGTTCCTGAACTTACATTGACTCCCAGAGGCTTTGGTGACCTAAATAGCTTTGAAGATATAGTTAGAGAGACTTCATATTTTTCTTTTGTCCTCACATGATAAAAATCCCCGTTCCTTACAAGAAAGCGACTATTACTGCACAGTGCAACAAAAGGAGACTCTCAGGTGTAAAATTTCTTCTCTTGAGGAAATAGTGAAAGAAGAACTCTGCAGGAAGTGTGTCCTAAGCCCAAATGTTGTCACTGAGACCTCACAGTCAGCAATGGAGAGTTACCTTTTCACCAGAGATCACGAAGATCTTGTGTTGATCTCAACACTAGATCTTTTTTGCACAAATGAATCTAGATGCATTTTGCCTCTTCTTGTATACTTGACATAATGAGGTTTTTAATGTATGAAGAAGATATGAAGTTATTGAAGTCTCAGTGTTTCCTTATTAAGGTAAATATTCCCAGAATAAGGGATGGACGTGGTCCCTTGATGGGCAGCCATATGTAACCCAATAATGTTATGTTTCAGCAGTGTTCTGTTCTAACAGAAATTCTCAGTGTAAAAGAGAAAATTAAGATAATCAATGTATTTTTATACAAAACACAGAAATAATTTACTAGCTCATCTAGCATGTTCTGTGTAGACGTCATAACAACTCTTTAAAATAAAATACATAGAAAAAATAATCAAAACCCTATGCATACATTTTAGAAAGACTAAAAATGTAGTCATAATCAGCTCACTAACAGAAGTAAAAATTGTTTTTATTGTTTTTCACATAGTGCAGCTACATACATGGAACTACCTCACTGTGATGTACCAGATACTTTTTGTGACTGATTAATACCAGAACAGACAGTGTACCAAGCTGAACACAGACAAAATACCATATTTCAGATAGTACTAAGAAAAATATTTAGCGAATAAATAAAAAAGTTACGAAGCTGTAACTATAAATAGAGCTTTGAACATTTTACTTTTTCAGCGATCAAGCAAATCAGTTATTAAGTGCAAAGAAATTACTAGTTTTCAAATGTGGTTATTTTGAGCACACTTACCCAGTAATAGCTGTACTATTTAAGTTAAAATGCATGCTAATAAAATGGCTATGAATTGCTAATAATTAACAGGAGAAAATACAAAAGTAATCTTTTCCTTTGTTAGTGAACTGATGATAACTAGTTTTTATCATATTCCAAATACATATGTTTATTAAAAAAATGTGAATCAAGTGTTAGACAAATAAGATTATAGAGAAATGTCAAGAATCAGAAATATACATCAGTTTAATCCTTTACTTTGTCACTGGAGCAGCACAGGAATTTGTTTTCACATTAAACATTTTACAGTGTACTGCACACAAGAATATATAAAATTAAGTGCCGAAAGATGATGGCTCACAATTTAACTTCTAGAATGTGATCTGCATTTAATAAAACTGACAGCCAACATCACTAGTAGCTTTAGAAGGAGCAAAATCAAACTGCAAGCCAGCAGAATCAGATTTCTTCCAGCTGCCAGGAAAATCAAAGTCTTAATAACCCACATTCAAATTGGCCAATATTTGCATGTCTTAACCATGCAGTATCCCTATAGACAAGTGCACAAAACTTGGTTACAAGCATAGGATTTTCTCCCAAGTCTCAAAGATGATTTCTTTTTTTTTTTTTCTTTTTTTTTCCTTTTTTTTTTTTCTTCCTTTTTTTTTTCAGTAGAGTAAAGAAGTAATGACTGGGCAAATGGCTCTGAAAATATAAACTGATGAGACTGTATTGGAGCAGAAGAGTTTACTACCATATTTCATCTTCCATAAAACACGAAGAAAATTGAAAGTATGGGAAAGATGCATTTCCTCTCCCACAACAGAAGCAACATGCAAGATATTTAGCACCAGCTTTCAGTGAAATCTGAACAGCTCCCTGCTGTAAAAAAAATAAGAAAATAAAAAAATTATTATTTCAAAGATTTTTAAAAACAATTCTCTCCTTAAAGACTCTAGTAGTGACTGTAGTAAGTTCTCTGCCAATAAAAAACTTTCTTATCCTTACTAATCTCATAGTAGTTTGGTTTAGTAATCCAAAATATTTGACCCTTATTTGATTATGTAGCTCATTATTACATTATTTAAGTACTTGAATTATTTTCCTCATTGGAATAAAAAAAATACTATGGCTTTTCATCAGTTTCATTGTTTCTTGGGGATGGATGCATCCTTCTGCCCTCTTTTCTGTGCAATCCTTATTTAGAAGCAACAAGATTTTTGTTAGAAAAGGTTTCTCTCTCTTTTTTTCCCTCTTTTTCCCACATCTTTCCATGAAGAAAATTTATATAAATGTAGGATTCTAGCTTGCACCTAAATGCTTGCTGTGAATGCATGGTCAGTAGATGTATTTCACTTATGACTAAAAGCATCTGAAATGATAGCATGACAATGTTTTTATGGAAATGCCTAACATGTGAAGCCATATGACACAGTACTTTTAAACATACCTTGTCTGAGAACTAGGGATGAATTCTCAGTTGCATCACCAACAGACATATGGTCTAAAATCTGTTCTGTGAATGTGAAACTTTTGCCAATGGAATTTATAATCATTATACTGAGTGGATTAGTTGATAAGGTTTTATATATGATTTGTTCTCATTGACTTTAAATCCTAGAAAAGAAAACCACACTTTTCAAACTCTGAAGACATGTATAGCATTTTCACAAATCAGCAGAAATGTTAGACATAAATTGTAACTCCAGTTTAACCAAATGAGTTGTTATTAACAAAAGGATGGGAATGCAGTTGCTGATAAATAGATCTAATAGATGCAGTCCATGAGTGTGAGATATATGTTTCCAGTCCGCTCACATTTATTTATTTATTTATTTATTTATTTATTTAATTTATTTATTAAGTAGAGAGGAGGATGGATGAGAAGTAGAAGACAGTGACAACTCTTTCTGAGCTATTATTTGAAATAACAAATCAATTCTGACATGGGGGAGGTTCTGTAAAGGAGATGAAGTTAGAGGGGGAGGAGGCAGAGACTGGGACTCAACCTGCAAGCATAATGAATTTTTTTCAATGCCCACTCACCTACTGTAATTCCTGCATGGAAGTACTTGAAAAAAAAATCTTAGAAAATAAGTATCTAAGTATCTTAGAAAATATCAATGCTTCAAGTTAATGGAAGTGTGGATCCTCCAACAAGAATGATTTCTCTTCTTTGGGGCAAGATGAAACAGGCAGCTGTCTCCTTCACAGGCTACAAGCTGCAACTCTGAGGAGGACCAAGACTGGCAAAGAGATGTTGGGTTGATCTTTATTCTCCTGATCTGCACATTTAGAGGCAATTGTAATGTTCTTAGTAAATCCTGAGAAGTTTTACCAGTCTATGAGGCTATCTGCAAAGTGCTGCAAGTTTGTATTCCTTTGCTTACAACATCTTGAGGGCAACCTACAGTCTGGCGTTAATAATTTCTCAAAAGCACTGATGTCACCTAAGCAAAGAGCTAGAGGTGGTGAGGCTGAGGAAAAGCAAAAGGTGCCAGTGTTTTGTATCTTCTTCTGTCAGTATATGTTTTTCCTTTTAAATTGATTCACTTTCATGAGGGAAAAGATCTTGGAGGCTTATACATAAAACATTTTTTTACAGATATCAGTGATATCGTGGCATCTGGCTCAAACCCTAAGGCTGAGGCCCAGTTTAACACTTGCTTTATAGTAAAGCCCCGCTCTGAAAATATTTCCCTCTAAGACTGGTGAACACTGTTCTGCTGGTGACAATCCTAACTTCTCTTTTCTTCTCTTTTCCCTCCACAAAATGGGAAACATCTCTGAACCTCCTTTTAGCACCCTCAAAGACTATCTGCTCCTGGAGCCTTTCACAAGTAGCACACAATCTGGCTATTTCCCTAGACATTGCAGTGTCTGCCTGGGAACTCCCAAAGTACTTCTGTTATTAGACACTTGCAGAGATCACATTTATACACACTGGGGGGAAAAAATTCTGCCTGGATAAATTCAATTTCCCACTGCTCGTTTCAGATAAGCTGACAACAAATGTGCAACCATGCACATTTAACCAAATAGCACATGTAGAGCTAGTTTCAAACTAAATATTTGAACATTACCCTAACTGATTTATATCTAGTTAGATGTTTGTACAGATTAACTTTACCATAATATTAAGGTTAAGGAAAAAAAAAACACAAAACAACAACAACAACTAAAAAAAAACATAGGGAATACAATAATAGTCATGAATAAATTCAGTAGTGATTTAACTGAAGTATCCATATTACATTAAAGGAAGTGTGAAAATGAATTATTATAGCTAAATGTGTATGTTTTATTGTTTTGAGTTTCATAACTAGTATTTTCTTTTTATCTCAAGACAACATAATTTAATATAAAGATATATTACCTTTTTGAATACCAGAAATGCCTAAGCCAAAACATAACATGTGACGCATAATGTGAAACATAAAGAGGATAGGCATGGCCCCATCCACTAGATTTATTCCATGAAACAAAACGGAATCACTTAACTAGCAGATTTTGAGAAATACTGCCAAGTACCTTTTAATTATACTAACGTTACCAATGTCTTTGAAAGTATTTGCAATTCAACAATTAAGAGGCATAAAATTTTGTGTCTCATATTTTGCCTTTTCTTTATTGTTATTTTTTATAATGGATAGTGATATAGTTGTTATTCCATACGGAATTTCTTCACCAACTTCATATAAATCCATTTCCTCTTAGAGCACAGATGCCTTTATAGCAAGTTGAAAGTCACCAGATGATAACTATGCTCTGCTTAAGCCAAAGATAAAGATACTAGAATTTCAATCACCGTATCATAAGAGCATGCTTTGAATTCAATGTTTATACTTAGTAATTAGCAGAACCTATAAACAGACATTGACAATATATAAATCATGGTAATAGTGATACAATTACACATCAATACAGAGTGCATCTTGACAGCTCACCTACACAACTAAAAAGTTGAAAGGTTGTGAGACAAGTTTATGATCTTTTATAGAAATAACTTTCTAACTCAATCTTAAATACCTTTCTCTTTCAGATATGTGATATCTCATCAACTAGACTTGTTTTAACCTAATAATTTAATTCCAGTGTTTGACTCATCTTTAACTACAAGTGTTTCCTTAACCACTTCATCATGTAGCTAGGTAGTGAAAAAAAGTAATTTCAAAAGTCCCCAAGTTTATAACTATCTTAATGAAATCCATTTTGAATAATTCAGTATCCAAATTATATAACGTATTATGACTGGAAAGTAAGGTGTTAAACTGTATAAACTATTCAAGTTTGATTGAGCAGATTTTATTGTTACTTTGTTGTGTGTTGTAGTGTTTTTTTTTTTTCTCTTCCTCATCATTTAGAAACTACATCCTCTTTTGCCTACCAGATTAGAGATGTGGGTTGTTTTAATTCTGTCTAATTTATGCCATGTTGATTAACAAACAAAACTTAGATTTGCTTACCTAATTTTGCCACAGTAAAGTGGACTCATACTGCCTTATTTTGGCACTCAGTACCATAAATCAGCAGTCAGTAGTGTGTATTTCTAGTTTGACTTTGAACTTTGCATATTGTTAATTATCTCAATGTTGCTGTTGGAATTGATTAAAAATAAGAATTCCAGTATTGTTCTCAGATGTTACAAGTCCTATAATCTTTTCCTATGAAATAGAAAAGTTCATTCAACAGTCTTAGAACAGCTTTAAAGCAGTTACATCAGCAATGATAATTAGAAGACAACCTAGATACTTTTCCACTTTCCAGTGTACAAGTGCTTCTTTATAAGGCAAAAATTTCAGCTCTAGCTACTGATATCAGCTGAGGCACACACTGAGAAGTATCTGTGGTCTATCATCATCCTCAGAGGCAGATAAATTTAGGGGAAAAGCAATTGGTGCAACAGGCATTTTTAGCAGTTCAAGAGTCTGACGTAGATTGGTTTCATTAGCTACAGTATTGCTGGGTGCATTGAATCATTATGTGAATAACATAGAAGACTTTTAAAAAGTAAAAAATTAAAAGAAAGAAAAATACTGATGCTTCCTATCTGTATCACTCTGATAAGCAGTTGAAGATGTCACCTGACATTAGCAGTTAGATTCCAATTGCTCGTTTCATACTTCTGCAGCTGAGAAATAAACTCAAACAGTGATCACAGTTATCACTCCTCTTGCTTTTTTTGTAAGACTTAGGATACACTATTTGTTTTGTGGTGTTTTCTGATCTTTAACATTATGCAGAGACACCTGAAATTTCTGCTAAGATCAGAATTTAGCCGTCTTAGTGTCAGTGATATTTACTGTTACTGTGATTCAGCTTTCATTTCTAATCAATGGAAATTCACTGGAGATCTTGTGCCAAACCAATGCTAATTCCCCCATCACGCACACTGTCAGAAGGTGGTATTTGCACTTTGTCCCCTAATTGTGCCTGGGAGATAGCCCCACAGCAGCCCTGAGGGTGGGTTGATGGAGAAATCACACAGAAGCTTGGGTAGAAGAGGAGGAATAGCTTTTTAAACTCATTTTTGCATGTGTCAGTGTGCAAAATGAGGCAGGCTAAGCAAAACTAGAATTCATATATTATCTAATCCTCTTTTTAAAGCCTTAGATTTCTTCAGAATGGAATGTTTTCTGGATTTTTATTCCTCCTTTTTTTGTCTAGGACCATGAATAAGAATCTTGCAGTTTAGGGTAAGAAAAACGAGCAAACAAACAAGCAAACTTGGTAACAAGGGACAAGGAAAAAAGATTTAACAATACCTTGGATAGTTAAGAGTTTACCATTGTGCTAGCCATTATTAAAGAAACAAAAGTAAAATAGCTAGAAAGAGCTAGGGCCAGTCAGGCAAGAAAATGATTGCACATAAATTTAATGACTTTCCTTTACGGATTACGTGAGAATGCTAAAGATATATCATGGGAAATTATTCATAAAACATAGCTCCATTTATACACCCAGCACGGGCAGTTTTATGAAATGATTCTTTTGACCAGCTTTAGATGTAGGAGAAAAATTTAATTTCAAGATCATTTTTGCAAATAGATCAAGATTTCCAGAACAAACCACAACAATACTAATGTGGGACAGGCTATCAATTTTTCTGCATTAAACTGTATTGGTTGCAACTAAATTATGAGAGAGCTTTAAAAGCATGTTTATTGTATTAAGAGCTTGTGGAAGCCATTAGTAAAAAGTACTTTCCAAAAGTAGTAATATTTTCAAATTTTTTCTCTGCTTGTTTTTATTTAAAAAAAAAAAAAACTCATATAAAAATTTCTGTTGCTTAGGAGTACATTTGTTCCACAGGGATTTTGATTTCAAGTTAGGAAAAAACAGCAGCAACAGATAAATTCCTTTGTGTGTATTTTTATGCAAATACCTCTAGTAATCAATAGGAAAAAGTGATAAAAAATATATATGCTGTAGAAACAGAATTATTTCTATATAAAATGTTTTCAGAATTTCCCATGAGAAGACTATTGTTTTAAAAAGTAAGTTGCAAATGCCATCCCTAATCGGGAAAAAAAAATGTGGTGAATTTTTCACAATATATTTGTGAAAGGCATAGAAATAAAGATTTAAGGGTGCATGCACTGTCAACTTTGGAAATAATTCACATTAATTAAATATGTGCACCCTTCTAGCAATGACACTGAAAATGCCTCTATGGGAGCATCTGGCTGAGCACTCCTTGTCAGCTAGTTACCAGGTTACTGTCAAGGAGGGTATCATCCAAATATTTTAAGCCTCAAGAGTTTCAAGAGAGCCCAAACACTGTCTCATGTCCCTGCTCACTCAGGGGACGCTGCTGTGCTTGTTAGATTCTTCCATAGAGCTTCCTCTCCAGAGACGCTTTGCCTTCCTGTCTTGTTCTTATCACCTCATTGTTTTTATCACTTTTTCACTGTAATACAAATTTGTCTTTTCCCATTATTCCTGTCAAACCTGCAAGTTGTCTGATTTCCACTTCATCTCCCTGGAAGGTACACCATAAACGTGCAGTATATATGGAAATGAAGTTGATACAAATGCACCATAGATTGCCATAATGCATTGCATTTGCTTGCATCATTACTTTTTTCTCAGAAAGATAAAGCCACTAAACATTCAAACACAAACTTCTAGAAAACAGTGCTGCTCGGAGTGTTTTAGACTTCTCAGTTTAGCCAGTTATGTTTAAGGATACATGCAAGATCATGGTTGTCTGCCTTGCCTTTGTAGAGACTTGCAGCTTAACAAACACACAAAAATGAAAGGTCAAACTCTTGCATGACTTCTTCTCCAGTTGTTTCCCACACCCTTCTTCTTCTGCCACCTCGAGATTATTTTTCACACTATTGCATTTAGTCTTGTTTTTCAGTACAGTCCTTTGAGACACCTTTCTGTGGATCAGATGCAAAAGTACCTTTTTTCCATTGCAGGAAGCCAATAAGATATACTCAGATTTGCCTAAAACATGAAACACTCACAGTTCATAGTACATACGCAGATACAGGTATTCATTTGCACAGCTTTAAGAGTATCAGATACATTCCCTCTTGCCCAAATACAAAACAATCTTGAATTTAATGCAATCCTCTCCTTCCAAAGAGCAAATGTCATAAATAAAAAATGCATTAAAAAAATGAAACTTCCACTGCACTTCCCACTGCCTTTTTGGTCTGACTCCATCCCCTATTCTCCTCCAGCAGGTAGTTGCATGAGAAGTAGGAAGCTAAAGAAAGCTCATATAACTTGATTTCTTCGTAGTACTGTGATATTTTTTCTCTTTGAGGAGCTATGCAGATAAATAGCCTTTAGGCTGTCATCCACTAAAAAAGGGTGAGTGGTATCTTTCAAATCTTAATGACTCAGGTCAAAAATCTGGCTTTATGTTCAAGATAATATGTTGAAAAATTCTTATATAAGTAGTTTCCTTAAATCATTGCCCCAAGCCAATCACTGATCAGGTCAGGGTGAGTTCAGTTTCACAGCCTTCACTGTCCTTTGGGCAAAGGATATATAAGGTACAAAATAGCTCACCCTCTGTCCATCTCTAGCAATAATAAAATCCCTTCACTGCATAGTAATTTTTGTATGTACTTAGCTAAAAATATTCACATTGAATCTAATAAATACTCAGAAAATTATGGGAACTTTCAAAATGAAAATTTCATACAGAAATTCTAAGACCACTTCAGTATTGATAGGAAGGTAATCAATATTGGGCACAGATAACTTCTTATCTTGACTTCTTTTACGCATTCTTCACAAAAAAAAAAAAAAGTAAAACAGTTTTCATAAACTCAAACACCATTTAGGACAGTTAAACTGTTTTATTAATATCAAATATAAGAAGCTTTGTATAACTACTTTAATCTAATTTATGATAATCTTTCTTTTCAAAAACTGAAAACAAATTCAAAGTTCAAAAAATATAAAAGGATGTTTTAATGTATTTTAAGTATAAACTACCAATGTAAACAGATATTGCCAGATTTAATATCATATTTTTGACCAATACAAATTGGACCAAATAGTATTCTATGTTGGAAAATTTAATATCAACAAATTTTCTAATGGCTTTGAGGATCAGAAAATGGATGAAAGAGAATGGAATTAAAAAAAAAGGCAGAAATTGACATTCAGTGTATGTTCAGACAGTGTAATTTATATGTATAGGAGACAGAGGTAAGTCATTAAAGGAAAAGCAAATTATGGGATAGGGCAAGTCAAAATCTGTTCCCTTAGAACTTTAATTAGCCACCCTCATCATTGCTTTTTCTCTTTTAGGCACTTCTGCCCCCTCTCATTCAAACTACTTGGTGTAGCATGACACCTAAATTCAGGGATAAATTACATGTTTTAATAAATACACCCATCCTCTGACAGGCTCAGTCTGCAGCTTGTCAGTCTTTATGATGTTGCTAAAGTTAAGCCAGCTTTGATGGAAGATTTGCTCACTTATTGCAGCCCAGATTTATCTGTCTTGGAAGAACAATCCGAGGCAAGCTCCTCACACTTTGTGAAACTGCAGTGGAAATTTTATGGCAGTAAATATTTAACTTTATGGATTATTTCATTTGATGAAATACAACAGTGCAGACCATGATTTATATAGCACGTCTGATATTGCATTTATTTCATACTGTCTGGGCTGTTTCAGCTTCCAATGCACCATAGGCTGTCATTTTTAGATTTGAGTTAACAGTCCATTAATATGTGTAGGACACTTCACGTTCCTCAGCAATCACCCCGTGATGCCTTTAAGGTCTGGAAAACATCACTAGATCAGTTTACACTTGATTTATATTTTCAAGGCTGTCACCACGATAACAAGGTCTAGGACGTTGTTTATTTATTTGTCAACTGAAATCTGAGACTCTTGAGCACTGTTGTTGGGCAAGGGGTGAAAAGTATTTGAGACTGACTGTGCACAAAAGTTTTTGAAAGGACGGCATTATATTCAGCCCTGATCTTTGTACCATCTTCTTTATCTTCTTATTCCCAACTTTTTTACATCACTTTTGACTACCGTCTCTGGATGTATTTTCTTAAGTTACTATTAGCAATGCTATGAAGCACGTCATATTCCCATTCCTAGCCAGGACTCCGACAGCTATACAGTCATTGTCTCACTTTGCCAACTCACTGCAACAGGAATTCAGAATGAGCCCACTTTCTGCTCAAAACCATGAACCTTTCTGAGGTCACCCCTTCACACATTCAGAGTTCATTCCAAACATTCAGAGACATCCTCCATCAGGCTGGGCAGGGGAGAGAGCTGCTCCCTACAGAGAGCAGGCTGAGGGCTGGTCCAGACTGATCCAGCCATCAAAGCCAGCATCAGCCATAATGTCAGTGCTGCTGGAGCAGATCTCACAACAAGTTATGTCAGCAGTTTCTCATTGAACTAGTATTGCTAATATGTGTGAGGGAGAAAGATGTTAGAAGACAAATAATGAATTACACAATAAATCTCTTATGTTTCTGTTTCTCACTGCCATTCTTTCAAGTAGTCTACCAAATAGTAGTAAAAATATTTGGGTTTAGTGACCACACATCATTTTCTACACTGAAATAAAAATTAACATTGTTTATGTTACATTATAGTTTTAATATTCTTGTACATGAAGAATGCATTTTTTTTTCTTTTCTTTTCCCCAAATGATAGACAAAATAGTAAAATTCCTGTGAAGTGCTTATGAGAGGTGCCTAAAAATTCTTAATTTTATTCAAGACCTACTAGAAATTGCCATGCCTCCTATGGCAAGTCATGTCTCCTGATTATTTTTCTTTTTATAATCTTATCTTTTTCATACAGTATTTGATGTAAAGACTAAAAGGAAATGTTTGTACTGTACTTTAACTCTGACAAGAGCTACCAAAAAACTGAGTACCTTTTTTGAATGAAATCTATATTATTTCTCCATATCAATTGAGGTACGCAACAAATAGAACATTTTAACTGAATCTGTGTTAAAACGATTTAAAAATTTTCATGATTTATAAATACAGTTCCCTCAAGGTTTTTGGTTTGTTTTTAAATGTTATTCAACTTTTAAATTAATAGCATTTAACTGGTAGGCCTTTAAGTGTCTTTTAATTTCTCTATTCTCAAAGCATAGTCAGTTATTCAAATTTTTATGAGATCTGAAATGAGCAATATTTGAATATAAACCTACTTTAATCTCTTCTGTTTTAAAACACTATATTGGGAAAACCTTTAATAAAATTGAATTCATTAGATTAAGTTGTAACTACAATATAAACAGGCATACATTAAAGACTTTAATCACCACATCCTTACAGTTACCTTTATTTTCCTACTGAAAATAAGGTGAATTTATGGCTCCACAGCAACTGCAGGCAGCTCAAATCTGGAGAACACACACAGTGTTCATCTAAGCTTGGCGCGAAATGATGTAGGTGCTGACTTCTCCAAAGCCTGGTGATGGGGTGATGCCATGGCAAGTAGGCAGGGCTGTAGTGTGGCTGAGGGGCTAGGGTGAAGGGATGGTGATGGGTCAGAAGGGACATTGCTGGTCACTGCCAGAGGGGAGCCGATTGTGCAGCTCGTGGTGCTTTCCCAAAGCACCATGGCAGGAGACCAGTAGGTGTATGGCAGGGAGAGTAGGAAGAGGTCCCAGTGCCTTGCCTAAAGGAGTGGGGAGGTGAGAAAGGGGCATGAGCTGGTCTGCTGCTTTCTTCTCTGTGTTCAGACTCAGACCCCTATTGACTGGGTACTCATCCATTGTGGTGGGAAGGAATGAGCTTGGGGTCTTATTTAAAAGGAATCACTAAACAATTTCAGCTTCGAGGATCAAGTCATGAGATGCATTAAGAGCAATGATCTGGCTCTTTGGAGTGGATCCGATGCCCTAATACTTCATTGCTTTGTCCATAGCACTTTAAATCAAATGTGTCACAGACTGTAAGTAAAGGACATTTTACATACGCACACTATTGCTGTGAGGTGTTGGAGAAGTCTCACATAAAACTAATTAGTTTTAGTTCCTAAAAATTGCAGAGCTTTTAGGAAGAAAAAAAAAAGTTTGGGGGAAGAGATGAAGATGTGAGGAGAAAATGTTGAAAGGAGAAATAGCAGGCATCAGTTGGAAATCTTTGCTCACAAGGGTATTATTGTTTAGACTATGAAAATACTGTTTGAATGTGTCATCTTCCCAATTTGTCTTTATTCATTGTATCTTCTCCTTTTCTTCGTGTATTCATTCATTGTTCTCCCCTGCTGCCTATGGCTTGTTCTCAAAACAGAGAGATACTTTATAGACAGCGCCACCGGCTTATTTGAATTTAAAGTAATGGAAGCAAATAACGTTTTAGTGGCAGAGAAGTGATTCCAGAATACTTTCAGCTTATTCCTTTATATATTGCTATACTGCAGTGTTAAAAATGATGGCCTGAAATTACTTTAAAATACAATTTCCACTTTGAACATACTAGAAAAATGCTGTGAACTCTTAGCTCTTGACCTCTCTTCTTGTGCGCGGTAGTGAATAGCCATCTGGAAAGGTTGTAAGTATTGCTGCTCTTCCTGTGAGTGCATATTATAACTGACACCAAGGAGTACATAGAAATGACCCCTTAATCCTCCTGTGTTAAGAAAACTGTGTTTTATTTTTAATTTAATATGGAATAGGTTTTAACACTAGTCTCAGAATTAATTTGGGAAGAAAATAAAGTCCAAATGAAGAGAAGTCATTCACAGTCTAAAAATCATTCAGATAGCATACAGTTTATCAACTCAAGTAATTTTAATGCTATGCAAATGAGAAATTTGCATGGTGATGTGTGTTTTGGAAAAACGTGATTTGTGGCAAACAGACTTAAAAACATACCTATATACAAGGCCTTACATTAATTTAATGAAAGTCTTTATTCATGTCATTGCAACTCATTTTAAGGGTATATGAAGTTACTTAAATATCTATGTTTCCCCGTTATCATTTCTTTTAATGTATCCAGTGAAAGAATCTAAGACTGACTCAATCAAAAATTGCCATAAAATATTCCAATGGAAATATTCAATCCAGCACTTGGAAACATTTCATCCTCATAAAAACTGACGGCTAATGGGATCACAAAGTTCTGAATAAGAGCCAGAAATAAAATCAGACAAATCTAATAACTTCTTCATGAAAATTTTAACAAAAGATAAATTAATTTAGTTAAAATAAGAATGCTCATAGTCTAGGTTCAGAAACTTCAGAATGCTCCAGTCACTTTTTTTCTAGCAAACTAAGTTGAGATTTCAGCACTACAGAATGGCTGAGGTAAGAAGGCCCCTCTGGAGATCATCTAGTCCAACCTCACTGTTCAGAGCTGGGTCACCTCCAGGAGGTTGCTCAAGATTGTGCCCAGATAGGCTTTGAGTATCTCCAAGGATGGAAACTCTTGGACAACCTGTGCCAGTGCTCAGTCACACGCACAGTAGAGAAGTGTCTTCTGATGTTCAGAGGGAACCTCCTGTGTTTCACTTTGTCCCCATTGGTTCTTGTTCTGTCTGGATACCAAAGAGAAGAGCCTGGCTATATTTTCTTTGCATCCTCCTTGAATGTATTTTATACACATTGATAAAATCCCCCTGAACTTTTTCTTCTACAGGCTGAACAATCTCATCTCTCCCAGCCTGTCCTCTCATGAAAGTTGCTCCATACTCTTGAACAGCTCTGTGGCTCTTTGCTGGACTCGTTCTTATAAGTCCATATCCTTCTTATACTGGGGAGCCTAGCAGTGGACTCAATGTGGCCTCACCAGGGCTGAGCAGAGGGGAAGGATCACCTATTGGCAGCACTCTTCCTCAAGCAACCTAGGAGGCTGTTAGACTTCTTTGACACAAGGGTGCCTTGCTGGCTCACGGTCAGTTTGTGGTCCACCAAAACCCCCAGTGTCTTTTCTGCCAAGTTTTTTTCCAAACTGTTAGCCCCCAGACTGTCCTGATCCATAGATTTATTCCAACGCAGATGCAGGACTTGACATTTCCCCTTGTAGAACTTACCAGATTCATGTCAGTTCATTTTTTCCACCTGCTAAACACAAAACCTGTTATCTCATCACAGAAGGCTATCAGGATGTTAAACCACATTTCCCCTTCATAAAGCCATGCTGACTGCTCCTAATCACCTTCTGGTCCTTCACATGTCTGGAAATGTTTTCCAGGAAAATTTGCTCCATCACCTTCACAATAATTGAGCAGAGGCTGAACAGATTGCAGTTCTCCATATCCTTCTTCTTACCATTCTTGAAGACAGGAGTGATGTTTGTTCTCCTTCAGTCCCTAGGAACCTCCTCCAGTCATCATGAGCTTTCAGAGTAATTGTGAGTGGCCTTGCAGTGAAACCAGCCAGCTCCCTCAGCACTCATGGGTGCCATCTCATCAGGTCCTGTGGACTGGTGTAAGTAGTAATTAAATTACATTTGTAAAGATAAATAAATGTTGCTACAATTCCTTAGAATTCCTTAGAATACATTTTTCACTTTTTAGCCCTTTTGCTAAGAATATTTTACTCTACTACTTTTTAATTCTCTGAGAAAAACCTGAATTACTGCCTGTATAAAAATGAAGCCTAGAACCCTGCTGCATTGGAGAAGGCCTGCTATAGCAAGATGTCTGACCAAATAATTAAAGTGCTTAGACTAAGTTTGAGGCTTAGCTTTGATTGGAGAAGGCTTTTCCCCTCAGAAGCAGGAAGACATCTGTATTTTGCCATGTTAGTTGGAATGACAGCTTGGATGTACAAGAAAGGTGTAAGGGAGGGTTAGTGTTGCTGCTGTGGTATGATCAGGGTGTGTGCGAGGAAAATACATGTATGAGAAGTGACTGTGTACTGCAAGCTGAGCAACCTGGTCAGCACTGGAGAGCATGAAGAGTATTATGCATGTGCAGCAGTGCAGAGGAATTGGCTGTGTGCTGACATGGGACATGAACAACTATTTTATGCCCATACTGAGTGTCTCTCTCATAGCGGAGTCTACCTTCTCTACAATGTTTGTGGTGCCCTTGCTCTGGAGGAGGTGAATAAGCAGCTGTCAGCCTTCAGCCCAGTCCATGGCCCCTGCAGATTTGGCTACCCCACTAACCCTTTCCAACCTGCAGCCAACAGCAGCACAGGCCCCACTCATCCCGGTCTCTGGCTTCCCTTCTCCTTGCAGCCACTCTGGGCTGTGGTGAGCCCAAGTGTCTCTGCTTTCCTTCTAACACAAGGGAGCAACATCCCCATGTCACGCTCTGCCAGCAACTCGTTCATCTCAGGGCACTGCCCCACTCTCCTTCCAGCCACCGTCACCTGGTGTAGGACGTAAAGCACAGCTGGTCACCCCACATGGAAAGGTGTGTATGAATGAGGGGGACATCATCCCCCTCTGTCACCCCATCTTCCAGGGCTATGCCCTCACTTATCCCTTACCCTGGGTAATACTCAGCCTGGCAGAGCCTGCACCTATAAGGGGGATCCTGTGAGCACAGTCCTGCAAAATAAGTGTCACAGGCTGCAGATCAATGGACTTAGTAGTTGCACCTGGTACAGGAGATGAAAAGCTGGAGAAAGGCCAGCTGATGCACAACTTAGTAGTGCTCTATTGGAACAAGGCCAGATGAAAAATATCTTCTCTATTATGGGATCTTTCAAGTCTGTCACACAAGAGAAAACATGGATATTACTGTCATCTCATTTTTTTTTCTTCTTGCTCCTTGTTCTTCCCATTTCTCACTTCATTTCTAACCTCTTTTTACAGCTTGCTACCTACAAAACAGCTAAAGGGAAAATCCGTCTGTGTAACCCATGGACACATCTCTCTCTCTCTCTCTCTCTCTCTCTTTTTTTTTTTTTTTTTGTTTTTTACAAGATTTCTGCTGCTTTGAGGGGTTGTTTTGTTTTATTAAGCTGGAAAACAGCTCTTGTGGGAAAACCAGCATTTTACACATATAATTAGGAAGGTAGGATGCTCTATTTCTGGAGATGTACAGTCAAGAGCTGGGAGATTTTGGCACTTATTGAAACAAATAGCTTTTGAACATCTGAAATTACTCCTGAATATATTTTGATTACAGTGTGAGCATGGTAATAAAGGAGTCCCTTGAGAGATAAAAGATTTGGATTCAAATATTAATATTGCTTGGCTGGGAACTGATTCTCTCCCAAGCTAAAGCTGTTAAACACTTTCTCATTGATAAACTCTTTCTACCAGCTTGTGGAAAGACTCAGCATTGGGCTTGCCCTATATAAATGGGGTGAGCCCTGCTTCAGGCAGTAGCAATAGTGGTTCCCACACTGGTCAGTGTCAATTTTCCTTTTAGCCTCCAACATGATATTTGATTTTAATCCCAGATCCCTTATGTTTCATTGTTTCAGTTCCTTATCTTGATTCCCCTGAGTGTACATGGTGTAAGCTGCAGTTGCCAGTCCAGGCACTGCCCTTCATTTGAGGTAGCCTTGACACCAGTATCAGGTCTGATAACACGGGGACAGGAACCACACCTGCATATCTACTTTATTCCATTGGCTCGTGGAATTCAAGAGGAGCTGGACCTACCACTAAAAGATGTTTCCTTCTTTTAAAGGACTTTGTTCTTCTTTTCTGCACAAAGACAGAAGTCTTTCTCTCCATTTTGTGCATTGTAACCAATGAGTAGGCTTGTAGACATAGTCCTTGCTTATGGATGTAAATGTCTTTTATTTGTGTTCCACAGAAGCAAGTTTTAGAAATTAAGAAATTCTTGGGGCCCTGCTCCAGGCAATTGATCATAAGCAGAGTAGAGAGATGACCACAAGTACAAAACCTGCTCTACCACTGCTAATTCTGGCAGCTGTATCACAAGTGTTTTGATAATTGCATTTATTTTCTTTTCAATCCTACTTTTTGGGCCAAGATATTTAATAAAACTCGTGCTTTTTATTAAAAATTAAACATACTGTTACTGGAAAAAAAAGCTGCAAATGAGGGGCCATATGCTCTTGAAGCTTCTTTACTCATCACTGTCCCCCCAAAATCCACACTATTTTTTTTTAATTTCGTAAATTTTAGAACCATCTGATGATTTTTGAATCTTCAACACTGATGAGTCTAATATTATTTTAGGCTTTTAGAGCTTTAGGGATTTTTTGAATGCTCTCAAACTCCAGAACAGTTTCCTCATCTGTAATGGAAGTACAGTTCATTAAAAAAAAAAAAAAAATCCATTAACATCAATGAGGCTCTTAAAAAAACTGTAAGAAAATCTCTAAAATTAATGTAGCTGTTTTTCTCTTACTAGTCACTCAGTCACTGTTTATAGATATTCAATAAGTTCCTTTTACAAAGCTGGAGTTAGAGCACTGAAGAATAACCAAAGCTGAACCTTGGCCTCTGTTCCTTCAGAATTGTCTCTAAAAGAAAAGCAAACAAACAAACAAACAAACAAACAAACAAATTTAAAAAGGAAAAATTTGCACTGTAGTTTCAAGAGCTTCCCTCTCTCCCCTCTCTCCACAAATGTTGAATGGTTTATCAATTGTATTGTTTAGCTCCTTCACCATTCAATGAAGACAAATATCCCTCTCACTTCCTAGACATTATAAGAAAATATTTTATAAACATAATGTAATGATTAGAGAACCCAAATCCTCATTTGGTATAGTCTAATACAAAGTGAGTCTAATACACTCTGATACAACCAGCATGCAAATGATTGTGAGAAGGTCTGCAAAATTAGAGCACCCTGATCCTCTGGGTCATTTGTTTACCTGTATCCACCTCTTTATGTAGCATAGTGAAGTTTATTGAATTCCTTGAGGTTGCTAACAGACATAAAGCCAAGAACACAGAAAAACTATGAAAGGTCTACGGCATAGTTCAGAGTCAACTGAAATTATTTTGCCTTTGAGAAACAAGGCATGCATATCTAATAGTAAAATTAGGACAGCCTAGCAAAATGAAATACATATAGGTATATGCATACAGTCTCATGATAACAATTAATTTGTCTTGTAAAGGGCAAGCACTGTTGAAAGTACTTTAAAAAATTACTAACAACCTCAGACAGAGATTGCTGTCAAACAGAACTAACTGCAATACAGATCTGTAGCAGTAATTGATATAAACATTGACATTAATGTTGAGATAGTTAAATGGAAGAATTCAGCACCTCATAAACCTCTTTCCATGCAAAAACTGACCTTTCAAAACTAATGACAGAGTTGCTTGTCTCTTCCATGGGAAGTTAACATGCCCATCACTGCTTTTTCCCCAGTCTGCCAGAACTAACCTGTTTTCATCCTTATTCTATATACTTTTTAAGACAGTTGTATCTCATGATAATGATAAAACAATATAGAAATGAAACACAGCTAGTTCTTTAATCAATAAAATATCCTTTCTTGAGTCTTGTCTGAACAGTTTGTGCTAGAAATTGGCTGAGATCACCGCAAATCAGTATAATAAAATGATGATGGCCAGTTCCTTTGTAGAAAATGAAGCAATAAAGTGCTTTTGTTTTAGCATTATGTTTTTATTGATAGATACCATACTGAAGACCACACACGTTATCGTTATATATGAGAAAAAACATAGCTGTTTCAACAGACAAAAAATAAAGTGCAATTGATTCATCGGCTCCTTTAAGAGCACTGGCATCTGGACCACATGCACTTCAAAGTCTAATGCTGTACTGAGATGTGCTGCTTTGAAGTACAGCTGCTGATCCAGACAAATTTTGGAGCCTAAACCAGCATATGAATCTGCTGTACTCAGAAAAAAAAATCTATTTCAGATGCCAGTTTTGACTCATTTTAGAAAATTGCTGTCTGGATCGGCTGAACTTCAAAGCAGAACATCGCAGTGCAGCATTTCCCTTTGAAGTGTAGCTAATCCAGATAGTGCTTTTTTTTTTTTTCTTTTTTTTTTCCCTCCCCTTTTTTTAAAGTAGTTAAAATTGGCATCTGACCTTACCAGTGTTTCTCCTCACTCTCTACTCATTCTTCTTGCATTCTCCCTTATTTCCTTTCCTTTTGACCTCTGAAAAATACAGCAATGCTTGCTATCTTGTTAGCTCCTGCATTATCAAAGATACTATAAAGAGGGTGGTTTGGGTAATAGCCTCTATCAAGTCACATAATAGACGATGGCCAAATAATGCACATGGCTTGTCACAAAATTTATCGATAAAGAATTCATAATTGTGCCATCTAAGAAAAATAAAGCTGAAAATAAATTTATTGTAAATGCTTATATTCAAAATATTCATAATCATGTTTCCATGGTTCTGGTAACTCGTATTTGTCATTAGTACTAGTTTAAAAAGTAGCTGAGCTTAATAGCAACTGAATTAAAAATAATAGTAATAATAATAATTTTAAGCTATACTGTCAACAAGAAGTCTTTGGGGCCAAGTCAGGAAGGCCTCAAGGAAATGGTTTTACTGGGTAAGGAAGGAGATCACAGGCAGAGTTTGCATAGCTTCAGGGAAGGGGTCCAAGGGCAAATGCGGATCAGTCATCAGGACAGGACAGAAAAGGAGCTAAGACCAGGTCAGGACCTTCCTGCAAAGGCTATTGACCACACTTGAAAGCAGCCTGGGGGAGAACCCTCAGCTTCCTTCCCCAAGATCAGTTGCTGTCAGTTCCACAATATAAGGAGAGCCAAGGGGAAGGGATTCCCCCCTGGAGAAGTGCAGAAAAGGCACTGAATTATTATTCTTTCTTAGTAAAGGAAAATCAGAAAATGTGTTCTTCACATTGAATCAAATTATGGCTCTGACCATTCAAATAACCACCTACTAAAAAGTCCTGGATAGACTAACCTTATTCTCTGATAAACTGACCTGTCAAAAGGTTTTGATCTTCCTGATAGATACTGAGTCCTGCTCACCCATTTTTGCAGGTGGCTCATTAAATCCTTGCTGGAACAAACCTCTGAGGAGAAGGAAATAGCTGAACGTCCTCAGGACAAACTTGGCAGAACAGAAACATCTGGTTTTGTAAATAAAAACAAATCCTGGAAAAATGAGTAAACTCTAGACCTGGACAGTATTTGTGTATTGCATTTGGAAGAGACTTGTATTTCCTGAGTACCTTAAGTGCTGCCAAAGCCACATCAGCAGACAAATTGTGGGAGCAGTGTCAGGAGCACATGAAGAGCCACCTGCCAGGCTGCTTTAGCCACACATATGAGAAAGCGACACAGCTTTCCTAAACCCTCTATGCTCAGACCCCTGAAGAGGTGCTCAGACCATCCTCCCCTCACCTCATAGATAATGGATGAAGGCAGCTGAAGTTTGTGAGGCTTGACAGGGAAACCTGGGAGGAAATTACTTGTTGCTTCTCTCCTCCTAGAAGAGAGGGAAGGAAGCAGGATTTGTGTCCTTACACCAAAGAGTAATAGGAGAAAGTAACTGCTTAATTTTCATTGCAGTCAACTGAATGAAAAACTATCACGCATTTTAACATTACCACAGTAACAAGAAATCCAAATGAATGTTGCAGGGGCACCCTTTATTCTGAAAATTCCTGACTCCTGACTGGGTGACTTTGCCACCTCCAAGTTTGTTTTCTTGTGTGGTGTTTTGTTTGTTTCTTTGTTTGTTTTTTAGCAGTTCTGAGTACAGTTATGCACACATAAGGGATACTCTCATTTGCTACTAAATTAGAAGACAAATCATGAAAAACTGTGATATTCTGCTCAAATTGAAAAAAAAATGAAAAGTGAAAGAAAAGAAAAAGCAAACAAGACAATGTCAGTACAAGAGGACAATTTAGTGACAGCATCTCTCATTTGCTGAGAAATAACTGAGGAGAAACACTGGACAATGACCAACATTTTATTTACACAGGTCACGACACACGTCACTTGGGTGATCTGCTCTTGTCGCGGAGTCCTTAATTAGAAAATTCCTAGAGAGCTCCTGCTCCCACTAGGTGCTTATTAAAACCTAAAGACAAAAGGAGTTAGTAGAAAAACCTGAGGAATAGATGGAGAACTCAGGTTACACTACAAGGCAAGAGTCAGCTGCTCGTAGCATAGGAAGAGGCACTCAGGATGGCATGTTGGATTTTGAATGAAAAACTCTCGGTCCTGTTATTAGTGAGTATTTTTAGTATTAAAAAGAAAAGAAAAAATAATTGGATATATATAAATATTTTAAGCTTGTTTAAAAGACATTTTATGGTTTGCTTACAGTAATACTCCCAAGCTAAATGTAAAACTTGCTATAAAATATTCAACAGCCTTTTTATAACTAGTCTTAAAAACAATTTAAAGTCTTACTGTTTTATTTTTAATTATTTCTAAGTCCGTATACATTACTCCTCAGATAAAGGCAACTGGCGTTTGGAATTGTGATTCAATTATATTCTGTATCATTTTCAGGGGCTTTGGTGAATGCATGGGGGGCAGATAAAGGAATTTCCGTAGCTCCTAACTCCCTCCATTTCTGGAATTCTTTAATTTTAGATTTTATTGCCTTTTTAGAGATCAGACTAAGCTCTGTGTTTAAGATCAAGTTTACCATCACACAGTAAATGTCATCTATATCCCCTGTTGGGGATGTGGGGATAGGGCTATAATCCTGCATTTGCTAAGATAGCCTCATTCCAGCAGGCATTTGTGATTTCTATCATCTGTGATCAAGAGCTGCATTGCACACTGATTTTGAAGTATCTCTCAGATACTTTTCAAACTATAACCATAACCAGTTTTATATGCATTAAAAATACTCTAAATGTCACTAATCTGCAGCCTGTCTGCTTTGTAGTTGGTGTGGCTGGGATTGAATTTATATTTGTTTATTGATACCTTCCATTGGTATGAAGATGAAGATGCTTATACTTATACACGGATTATGCTGGGAGTAAGTACAAATTTGATAAAGTGCTCCACAAGAAGAATGTATGCATAGTCTGATTTTATTCACAGCTTTCATGATAGTATTTTTTTTGATGCTTCAACAGTAAATTCACATATAAAAGTATTATGTTACTGTAGTATTTCCTTTTCATTTTCTTTTTTTTTTCTTTTTTTTTTTTTCTTACTATACCAAACTTGTAATCCAATTTCTTTATACTGTTATATATACAGTCAACGCTGGCTTGGGCGAGAGCTTCTGCAACGTGCCTTAATTTTAACTGCATGCTAATCCTGTTACCAGTCAGTAGAAATCTTATTTCATTCTTAAGAGGAGCAAACATTGTAAGTACCATTTCTCAAATAGACATATTATCCTCCCCTTTTTACTTCTGTAGTTCAGCAATATTGTCCATATCAAACAATTTCCAAGGAACTTTAATTTTTGATAGACAAGTTTGTACATTGTTGCCTAGCTATTACCATTTAAATTGTCAGTATTCATGACTGAGGAGAAACAAATGGCTTATTTAACACAGTGCTGAATGCAACACTGATTTTGGCAGCCACTGCATAGCATGGTGTCATGAAGTGAAAAGTGAGGAGTTACAAAAAGGGGACATAAGAATGCAACTCGGCCAAATGGAGACAATATGAATCCATCATGAGTATCCCGTGTAACTGCAAAGTGAAAATCAGTAAGAGGAAATGTACAGATAAATGTGTCACAAAGATAATAAGGAACATGTTTAAACCCTTTTGACTGAGTGGCCACCATTCAGGTCTTCCCTTCCTGTAAACATGAGTATTTGTAATTGAGTTGTCATCTGCTTAGAGGCATTTACATTAACCTCAGCATCACACATAGGAAGTACTTATGGCTTTATCTTTACTAGCTATAGCTTCAGCTTGCAGTGAACTATTACAGTCAGAGCAATTCCAATACCACAAGTTTAGGTAAAAAATCACTGATCACTTCCTGACTCAAAGAACAATTGCAATTTAGAAATCATAGCATTAATTTATTTTACTGTAAGCTTGTTATTATTCTCAGTTCTGCCTTTTTTTTTTTTTTTTCTTCAGAGCGCTGTTACATTTCAAACGGTCTTTAGGGGTTGGGAATTCATACTGTTTTATAACTTTTTGAGTCTAAGAGCTGAGAATTTAAGAAAAAAAAATCTTCCTGGACTTCAGTTTGTGAATTATAAAATATTTCCATGCCCTTAAATGCTGTTTAAGAACTTGGAGAACTGGAAGTCCTCTCACAGATGATTAAAATTTTGATTTTCTGAACAATATTCTGCCCTTGGTAGGAAACAACTTGACTGGCTCCAGCATGGTCAGCTCAGGGCTTGATCCAATGACCTTCCAAAAGTCATTGCCACCCCACGTGGCAGATTTTTGGATGATTTGTTAGTTGGGAAGCAACATGGATACATATCAGGATCTTTGGCATGGCAATTTGCCAGGCCAAATGAGCAATCTAGACAGCCAGCACACACCTCAGAGGCTGAGTTAGGCCCGCCAGTGTTGTCCAGGCTCCAGCAGAGCGTGTTAGCTTTGGCTCACTGCAGCCTACCCTGGCCCCACGTGGGCTCTGCACAGAGCCACCCAGCTGCCCACCAGCATGCCAACGTCCAGCACATCCTGTAATGGGAAGATGGCTCAGTAATGCACAAGCATGCAAACACCCGAAGTCTAGACAGTCTCACCATCTTGGGATCTGCATTTCCTGAAAGCAGCAAGAATGTTTTCATTATAAGTTGTGAGCTTGCAAGCAGTGGTAGCCCAGCCTGGTTATGCATGCAAAAAGGTCTTGTTTTTATGCCAGCAAATGAGTTGCCAGCCTAGATAAAACACATAAATATCACAGAGAAAAGCAGCAGAGTTTTGCCCGACCTCATTTTGAGCCCCTCATAGACTGAATAGTTTTAAGAAAACCTGGAGTGTTGCTAAGCTGAAAACAGTTACTTAAACCCCAAAGTTAAGTTTGAATCAGAACTTCCACCAAATTCCTTCAGCATTAGATTTTAAAATGTACTGAACTCCTCTGTTCTCCTCTCCAGAATGTGAGTTGCAAGTAGTAATAGGAATGATGTAAAACAACTTTTGCTTTTTCACTAAGTGCTGTGGAGGAGCACTGAGGAGACAGCTTGACAAAAACATCATATTTCACAAGATGGTTGCCTATGGAATATCTGTAAATGCAAGTAAGCTTTCTTTATTTTACTTTGTTGTTCTTCTTTGCCTTTGAACTGTTTTGAATTTCACAGTGATTCTGTAGTCCCCATCTGCTCTGATATGTGCTATTTTAGTGCAATCATTTGGTGACTGCAAATCTAAATAGGTGCTGGAGTCCCAGCTGATTAATGATCTGCAACCTTTTTTCTTTTTTTCTTTTTTTTTTCTTTTTTTTTTTTCCATGAGAAAAGTTTGATTGTTAATAAACTTTCAATTTGGATAGTAACTACTAGTTGCCCTTTAGCTAATGCGAGCAGCTTGTGTGTTCTTAACATTTGGTGTAAGTAACTTCCACTAAATCCCCAAGAACAGATGTTTGGGTAGATGAAATAGCATTATAGTCTGAATTCCTAAGGAAATGGTGTTTACAAGTCACATTGTTCATCTGTCCACTGCTGCATCCCCTTCTTCTATAACTTTTCATTCAGGTAATACATTTCATCTGACTTTGAGGCAAGCAGCTGTCTCAAAAATATTACATTCCTAAATATTTTTTTAAAATAGGTTATGGGTAAAGGGAACTCATTGCCCCTATGAAGGAAAACCTGCATTTTGAGATCTGAAGTTTTCTGTTCTGCTTGTTCTTGTGACTATTCATCTAAAGGTGTTCATTCACCTGGCTGGGAAGAAGACACAGTACTATTCTGTTCCCCAAATGGTTAAAAGACCTGCACAGGACTGAAGTTTCGATGAATTTAGACTGCCTATGGGGAACAGGAGATAGCGTGGGAAAGAGCAATATGCAGAGAAGAACAAATGGCAATGTGAAGAAGGACATAAGCACATAGAGATGGAGAGGTATTTAGGTCAGACAGCATTGTTCTCTTAGAAAAGGTGGAGGAGACACAGGAGTTAATCAGGATTATTTACAATCATAATACGTTGGAGGGTAAAAGTTCTACCCCCGGGCTATCAGGTGGATCTTGGTCCCAATATTCTTTTCAGTCTGTATTTAGGAGCTTCTTTCCTTTGCATATATGGACAGTCAATATCCCCATGTTGAGAGACAAGAATCTGGAGTCAAGATTGTTATCAGGAACCAACAGCTAAAATTTGGCCTTTGTAAGTAGCATTAAAGAATTCAGAGGGGAAGGCTGGGGGATGAAAATGTGCATCCTATAGTACATTATGATGATTTACTTATCTGTCATGTCCATTCATTTATCAGAATTCAGTTTCAGCATATAGCAGATTCCTCCAGAATGCAACATTGCTTCTCTAATTAGCAAATCAACCCAGGAATGTAAATTAGCCAGCTTCTACTTGGTGTATAATTTGTCATGCTCCAAAAAGAAAGCAAAACTGCACAGTCAAAGCCTTTATGTTTTTGGCTTTTTGTGTGTGTGTGTGTGGTTTTTTTACTTTTGTTTGTTTGTTTATTACATTTATATAAAAATGTTTGTTAGTGCACTACGTTGGACGGTTTTGGAAGTGCAAGTCTATCAGAAAGGTGATTACATTATAGCCTCAGTATTTCCAAGAAAAAACAAACAAACAAACAAACAAACAAACAAAAAAAAGAGAGCTCATATAAAATGTCAGAAAACACCATTATTTAATTTAGTCACTCTCTAGACAGAAATTGAATGTTAGTAGGGTTTTTTTTGTTTGTTTTTGTTGTTTTTTTGCTTGCTTGTTTTGTTTTTCCAGAATATAAAATGGACAAATAGTTGATAATTGAGGAAGAAAACCAAATACAGGGAAATTTGATGAAAAAACAAGACAACTTATAAACTCATGCTTCTCTAATGGATAAGTTGAAAACAAGTATCTTGTTTGGAAAAACACTACTTCATTGTAGAGACAGCCTTGGATGAAGAATTACCAGAAGCTCAGTTGTCTGAATTAAATTTCAAATGCATTAAAAATAATAATAATAATAAAAAAAATCAATCTACAGCACATATTGTGAAAGAAAACCACCATTCCTTCTTTCAGAGAAACGAGGTACCCACAAGTATATCGAGTCCCTTTTAAAAAAATCTAACAATATTAAAATCATGTATAAGCAGATGCTATTTTTCTCTCAACTGACACATTATTTCTCCAAGTACTACCAATATTGCTTTTTGTTACACAGAAGCATAGTCGACTCCTATTAGACTATTGCAATTTAGTAATTCTTAGTTAAGTGAATGTTCTCCCCTGTATGATCAATAGCTTAAATGTGGCAGCAAGAAGTTAAACCAATTTGCAGATCAGATCAGTAAGCTTATCCTCACAATATAAAATTGTAGACTTCTTTATTGTTAAAGTAACATGCATTCATCTCAGCTTGCCAGGTGGTGTTATTCCAGCATATTTATTTAATAGTGTGCTAAAAATAGTCAGTGTGACGTTTGTATTGTCTGGCTTCTAGCAGTCAGCCAGCTCAGCTGAGGTGTGCGTGGCCTTGGAAAAAGTACATCTGTATCTTTAATTTTTCATCAGCTCTAATACAAATTCAAGATCGGGCTTTAATTGGTAAGGTCATAAAGGGGTATAATTAGAGACTAGTGGAAGAGGAAAGTTGGAGGGAAGAGAGGGTAAACAATGCTATCTATAATCAAGGGCATCATTGAAAATTCAGTAAAGGGAATTCTGCTTAGTTTGGCTTCCTGCATCCTGCATGCCAGTCTATGATAAGAGCTGTCTGGGAGTTATTCACCCACTAATAAATCTTCCTTATGGACCTGTAATTCTGCTAGAATAAAATCATTTTTTCATGCACTCAGTCTGATCAGTGCAAATCATTCTATACTTTCTAATTCAAAAAGGGATTTTGCAGTTGAGAGCGAATACACTGAACCTAAAGATATCTACAAGAGATAGTAAATAACATTTTGTACAACTCCTTTCTCTCACTGTTTTGTCTTCACTGTCATAAGAAAGTATACTTATATATTTTATGAAGCCAGCACTGTTGGGGGAACTTTTTTTTACTTTGGCATACAGTGCATGTTTTGAAGAACAACCCACTCCTTTTATTGTTTTGATGCTTGCAGAAAGGTTATACAGATATATTGCTGCAACAGTGTTTGAATTATGAAACAAATAAAGCTTAAGCAATTAAGGGAAAGTAGGGGAAGGACAGAAGGTTTCTTTTTAGTTTGTCTGTTTCAAATGGTGGTTCGTCTTCCTTAGAAATTCCCATAGTGCATTTTTCTTTCAAAATGTGCTAAATGCAGACAGAAATACAGTGATACCAGATGTGTTTGGCTTATGACAAGATCTTAACTATCTACAATTAAAAAAAATAAAAAAATAAATAGAAAACCTTTCCTTTTTTAACCATTGTTTGGTAGTGATACCTATGTGGAGGGCTCTGATGATCTGAGTAATATTTTTTTGTGTAAACTAGGAAGTTTTCAGGAAAATCGACTCTTATCTTCAAAAGAGGTTTAGCTGATATCTCAGTATTGTGCTTCCAGAAATAGCAGAAAATCAAATTTCCATTAAGCTTTTCTTTTTCTTTTTCTTTTTTTTTTTTTTTTCCAGTGAGATTGTTTAGCTCTAGACCTAGTGCAAATACTAGGAAGAAAAATACATTAAAGATTATAAGCTTCCAGCTAAGATAAAAACCGGCCCAAGTCAAGCTCTCGTTTGATGTTTACAACCATTAAAAAATAAAAATAAAAATCTAATGCAACTTCATGTGTGGTCACTCTTGTACTTTTAACATAATCTGTACTTTTTTGATCCACATAGACAGCACAAAGATGAATTAAGTGTTGTCTGTAACCAGAAATGGCATAAGGCACTGAGTTTCAAAAGACTACAGTTTTGGTCAGGGGCAGAATTGCCTGTGCTTGTCTTAGGTTCCTGCAGAGCTGGTCTCTTCACCGTGGTCATAAAGGCCAGGATCTGACCCTTTGACCATGATGGGCTGGTTAACCAAAACATTCAACTGCTAGCAGCAAGCTTCAATTTGTTTACTATCCTGTACAGGCATGCAGAAAAAGACAGAAATGTTGTCCTCAGATAAACACATGTAATTTCTGTTTGGTTCAATGAGATCTGTGCATGCTTCACTGAAGGCACAATTGGCTGAATAAGACTAGCTAAATTGACCAGACTTTCGAGATAATTTAATTACTTCTATTTGTGTTTAAGAATATGTACAGTAAATATCATGCTCTAATAGCAACGCTTTCCCTCCCCCACTCTTTCCAATAAAACCTTTTATTTGATCTCAGAGGTGGACTGCATAGAACATCTCAGGGTCAAATACAAATTAATGCATGTTAAGTGCATCAGAGGTTCCAGATGTTAAAAACAACAGTTGAAATCCTTCAGTCTTCATGCACTGATTAAAAAAAAAAAAAACAAAAAAAAAAAAAAACAAACTTTGTTTAAATGATTACATGATTTATTCTGTACTTTATATTTAGTCATGCAGAATGTGGAAAACATTGAACTGAAAATCCTAAGATGTAGTACCTGACACTTTGCTCTCATGATTAGCTTATCTAAGCAGTGCAGGAAAAAAAAAATAAAAAAAAATGCACACACACGAAGACAAAAAAATGCTGTAAGCTCAGATTTCAGAAATTTGCATACTAGTTTTGGAATTACTTCGTAATTTCTATACATTGCAGATGTAAAGGACCTTCAGAAAGTATACTTTTGGGAAGTAAAATATTTTAGTTAATTGCAATGTATTCAGTGCCAGATTTTTTAGTCTGTTACAATTATTGTATATTAAATGAACCACATTGAAAATGGAATTATATCTTTGCATTACTCTTACCATTCAGCTATAATTCACTTTTAGACTGAGTCATTTTTTCCTAGCAGCACAGAAAAACAACACCAGAAATATTAATCTAATGACACTCAAGGCAAAATTTAAGATCATGGGAGGTTGAGGCAAACCAATATATTCAGTACATTACTTTGAATATTAATATTTTTCGTTATATCATTATATTCTATACACTAACAGTTACTATAGAATAGGTTGCAGACAAGGCCTATCGTGCTCATTCCATAAGTCTTCCACACTTGCAATATCTTCTACCTGATAGATGAAAGTTGGAGAGAATATTACCCAGAAGGGAAATGGGGTAAGTCCCTAAGAAGAGTGTAGGATGATATTTTCATTGACATTTACAGTAAAGCAGAACAATATGCAGCTGGAAAAAAAAAAAAAAAAAAGTAAAACCATGTCTTTTAATAGCCTACAGAAAAATTGTGCTAGGTTAAGGAGCAGATAACAGATTTCTTCTGCCAGGAATACGTTGCAACATGATTACCCTTCCATATATCTTGGGTTAGAGACGTTCTTGGGAAGTGATGTCTATCCAACCCACAGGATTTTATTTATTTATTTGTTTGTTTGTTTATTTATTTATTTTGTGCAGGATTACAAATACTTTGTTAAGAAGCATGGACTTCGATTGTTCGGGAAGAAAGTACCACTTCATCTCACTTTAGGCTCTCAACATGTAGTAGGTAACACTGAGTTTCCTGACACTGCTGATGTGACTAGACATCACTGCACTTTGAGGAAAGTGCACAGTTTGGCAGCTTTTTAAACAACAGATTCATGTTATACATTCATGAAATGAAATACATTCAAAATGTATTCATTTTTCATGAAGACTTCACAATGTGCAATATCCATTCTTCATAGATTTAGATATTTTGAAGGAAAAGAAAATATATTATACTATGAACACAGATTCAAACCTCCAAATCTAGTCAATGTTTCTATTCTAAAGTGAACAAGTGTAGTCCAAAACCTGCAGTTTATTTGCTGCAGGGAACCCTTGGTAAGACAATGCTTTGGATCACAACTGTGTGAAATTCATGTGGTCTCAAGGCTGTGGTGACTATTTACACTATGTCAGAGTTATAAAGCTCATCCTGCAGGTATAGGTAACAAGAAGTCCAAGTACCATTACTGATTGCTCCACTAATCACTTACAGATGCCAAGATAAAACTCCTCAATGGAAGTCCACTCAGAGATTCACTGTCAGGGCTTACCAACCTTGGAATTTTTTTTCTCCTCTTTCCCATGGTCAGGTACAGGACTACAAGCAGCATACAGCTCCGCAACTTCAATCCTGCCCTCCAAGTGAGCTTTTTCAGATGTCACAGAAATCGGGTCTGCATCAAGCAATGACTTGATTCCCTTCCAGCTGGATCTGATAACATCCTTACCAGGCCAAAACATCTGTTCAGAAAGGAGCTCCACGTAGGAACAGCTCCCTCCTTCCCACTCAGCATTTAAAAATGCTGTTACACTTAAATACATAAACAATGTTTATATACTGCTTATATATCAGTTGTACTCTTGGGAACAGATTGCCACAGCCCCCACACAGCTGCCACCTAAACCCTGCAGCTTGGAGCCTCTCAGGCATTTGGGTTCTGACAGTCTGCATCCACACGTCTCCCTCCCTGTTTGTGGTCCCATGCAATCTTCCAGCATCCCGAGGGCATGGCTGCAGCAAGCACCTCGAGCCTGATGGTGGCCAGGCTGTTTTGCATGCAATGCCTAATACATAATGATGTACACAGGACATGCTGGATCACCAAGCCCAATATCCTCTAATGCTGGCAGTCATGTCATATACTTTATTTTATAAAATGACCAACCTTCAGCCTAGAGCTTCTTAGATTGCTTGATCCCATTATCCAGTTTATTGAAAGGTTATTTTAGAGTCTCATTCCTTTGATGGCTTGAACTTGTCTTCTAATTTCCAGTCTCATTTTATATCTGTGCAGTTTATACCCTTCTGGATTCAGTCTACATACTACTGAAGCTATTCTAGTTTGTATGAATTCATTATTTGTTGGAACAAAGATTCAGAAAAAATGGGGTTTTGAAGTTGCATTGTGGGTGCTCAGGATATTCACTTGGGATGACAATAAATTGTTGATTATTTTTATTAAGGGTTTCAATTGTTGATTATTTTTATTAAGGGTTTCATCAGGAGTAGCTCAGAAGAGAATACCCAGTCAGCCTGGTGACTAGAACATGTTCTTTGGTTTAAGTTCCTACTCTATGTTACATATAGTAAGGACTTAAAGTAGGTTTTTCACCTAAACTGACATTACATTTTGTATGTACATTTTGTATGTACATATATACTTCCGTATGTCAATCTGACAATCAGAGCATGTTTGGAGAAACCAGTGCTCTAGAAGGATCCCATCAGAACAGAGTGTAAATAACCTCTCTCCAGCCTGGACAGATGCTGTTGGGGGGCAGAGTGCAATATTCCACCTTTTTGCCCTAGATGCTTTAAGCACTTCCATGGCCAGCATCCTGCCTTAACTTGTATTCCCATGCCTGTAGCTCTTTCCACATGATGTGTAGGAGCTGCATAGGGAGTGAGAGAGTTCACTAAGTGGATAGCCATCTAAAAGAATTGCAATACCAAAATCCTTATGTATTAAACCCTGTGTTTGCAGCTATAATTACACAATGACTAGTGCAGTAAGGTATTACTTTTGTGCAAGGAGTAATGATTAAAAAAGGAGAGAGAACAAAAACTGAAAAGGAAAAGGAAAAGGAAAAGGAAAAGAGGAAAAAAAAGAGGAAAAAGAGAAAAATAATTTTCTTTTGAGAAAATATTGTTCAGGGAAGCAGATCGTATTTGTTTTGCTACAAATACTGCTTTTTAGAAACTTTTTTGTTGCTGTTTTGTTTTGTTTTGTTTTGTTTTGTTTTGTTTTGATGGTCAGGGACAGTAAAAGGCAAACACTGAAGGAGAGATGGTGATGGGAAACTAATTATAAAAATTAGAAATAATGTATCCTAATAGCTCTACTGTAAACACATAATTTTTTTTCAAGGTTTTTTCATCTTTCAGTGTTTAATAGTTTGCCTTAATTACAACTTTCCTGTAATTGATTTGAGAATCTCTCATACTGAAAACTGTGAAATCCTACACCTAGCATGATTATGACTTTATCTATGTTAGCCAATAATAAAACAAAGTATTTTTTCCTCTTTTGAAATTATCATCTTCCTACTCAGGAAAAGGATTATGAGAGAGTTCTTACTTCACTCGGACATTTTTCTAAACTGGCCATTTGATATCCATTTTGGGAGCAGGCCAGAAGTAGAGGTGATATATTATTCTCAGGGCAAATCAGAGCTAATCCTGTGATTCAGACCTCTTCCTTAAAATCATAGTTCCTGTGGGTTTCCCAGGCTCCACCAGCATAATGTGATACTATATCTGCTTGGCTTGTTGATAAGGGAAGATTTTGAATTCATCTCTTAAGTCTTCTTATTTAAAGGTGTAACATAGTCTGTGCCTAAAATGGACAAGGTAGAATCTTTTGAACCAAAATCAGGCCTTGACACTTCTTAGTCTATAAATTAAATAAATAAATAAATAAATAAATAAATAAATTAGTTTATTTCATACTCTTTAAAAAGAGAGGCAACCGCCTTTATCTCATCTCTCAAGAGGTTCACCTTCAGTGACACCAAAGCCTGCAGGACACTTGACTGTAAACATGGGAGATGACCGTGGAGCAATTCTTCTCCTCTCCAGTTTGAAGCAGTTGCAACTTATAAAACATATATAAAATCAAATTTTCAGTTTATTCTATGCAATGCTCTTGATCTGTGCACAGGCTTTTCAAATAGCCTGGAGTGTGCTTAATGAAGCTCCTTCTGTGCAATGGACAAACACAAGCATGTCTAATTTTGCCCCATTCTTCCCTAATGCAGCCATCCATATTGTTGCCCACTTGATCAACATCGAGCGGTATCATAACAGCCAGTCAAAAGAAGCAGGGGAGTTACAGAAAAAACTTTCTGGCCTTGGCAAGAGCCCAAATGAAAGCTACTTGAACCCAATCAGAACCTATGAAATGGTAAGCTGCCACTTTTTGGTTTTCCTCATGAAAAAAATTTCCTCTGTGGATTCTATTGTCGGGAAAACTATATTTCAAAGTCTTTTAACCAGAGCGAGAAGGTGCTGCCAGAGGTTAACCTCAATTTCAGCTGAAAACACTTACTCAGAGCTGCAATTTTCAGGTTACTAAGCTCAAAGAAATGTCTATAGTATTTTAATTAGTTTGTCAGGAGACAGCTGGGGGGGGGTAAGGAGTGTCATGAATAGTAGACAATGAAACAAACCTGCAAGGAATTTAAAGAACTAAAGTAAACTATAAATATATAGAGCAAACACAACTTCTCTCTCTCTTTTTCTTTCTTCCTCCTTCTAGAAAGAGAAGCAACAAAGGATAAAACAGCAATAGTACATAACATTTCTTTCATAGTTGTTACTTGCCTCTCCCCATGTGTTATCTTCCCCGTCTGGGGGTTGGTTCTGCCCCATTACATGTAGAGTGTGGCTGACCAGGGAAAATAATATGCAACATCCAGAGGCTTGTTGTCTATAGGAAGCACTATATCCTATGCACTGGGAAGCTAGGGACAGTGTGTGCAGGACTATGGGCACCTGAGCCCTGCAAATAAATTGCTCTGATTGCTCTCAGCATGGGTGGAGATCTTCCTTAAAATACTCATGAAGTAAAGAGAAACACAGTCTTTCTGCAATGCATGAGTGTAAAACATGCAAAAGTTGCTCTGCTTTTTTCATTATTACATTATTCTGTACATCAGATGCTATCTGTTTCCTAGTGTACATTGCTGTATGCTGTATGTCCTGCCAAGACTCCCATATGTATTGCTTCTGCTCTTGAGGAAATTCCTGCATATCTAGCATATAGTGAAGGCTGTTTGAACATCATGGATTGGGGGCCTTTCAATCAGAAACAAAGTGAGATGATGGCTGGACAACCATCAGAAGATTTTCATAGTGCTTTTCAGTTACAAGGCATTTTGTCCTGTTTTTTCTCCATTCTTCTCCAGTTTAGATAATGTGACTTCTGCATCTTTCAAAACGGACAAATAAACAGTTCTTAAGTTTGAAGAAAATAAGCAAATCAATGGTCTCAAGAATATGAATACAAATGTTAGTGCTGAGAAAATAGCCAAAGCGTAACGGTGAGCAAGGACAAAGCTGCCTAGTATCTCTGAATACTCGGTGCCCATTCTCACCACTTACATTTGAAATGTTCCCCCAGAACATAGCAGAGCTCGCAGTACTGAATGGCAACCTACTGCCTTCCAGTATGCATTTTTTTCTCCACTAAGTCTTCCTCTATAATTGATAGGTAGGCTTCTAATTAACATTAAGATCCTAAATACCCTTGAGAAGGAAAGCTAGCATTTTCTGAGATTCTTTCCCAGATTTTTCATAGCAATAGACCCCACAATTACTTTCTAATTTACGGCCTAGGTTATACTCTAAGCTCTAATGTTTATATTTCTTTTATCTCGCACTTCTGTCTTAGCAGCTATACTCAGAATTAATAAATTATGAAGGAAAGCAAAGCAAAGATTTCTTCTAACTTCAGAGAAGAAAGTTCTGAGAACAACAATTCAGGTTTCTCTTTCTGTTCCATTTTAACCCTCCAGTAGCGATGTACTAAGTGTCTTTGACATTTTTCCTTGTTTCATCTCAACATTCAAACTAGCCACTGTAGTGGAAATGTTCAAAATATCACCTAGATCAATCCTGTTAATATGTTAAAGAATCTGAATACACTCTTCACAGGCACCAATTTGAAAATGTGCTGTGTTCTGTCAAGTGTGAACATTTGAAAGAATGATTTTACTGTAAAAAGTGACTGTAAAAATGACATTGTGGAATTTTATCACCTCTAGCATTTCCATATCAGATGAGTGCACTTTGAAGCACAATATGTGTTTTTTTTTTTCTTAGGGTATTAAGCTGTAGAATCAACTCACGATCCAGTAGGCATGCTCAATTCCCTCATTCTTGCACATCAGCCCCAGAAAAACAGATATATATAAACGCTTTGCAGGCCAAGTAGAGACTCCATTTACACTCTGCTGGCATATTTAGCTTGAGTCTCATCTTGTGTGTGAGATTTTTACTGCTGTTCTTCATGATTTGCACTTTCTGAGATCAGCATCTGACTGTTGTGTTCAAAATACATCTTCATTCTCACTTCAGTTTATTTTGGTGGGTTTAGACAGATGTAACAGACCTGTGCTGATGTCTGTGAGTCATGAACAAAAAAGTAACCTGATGTAGCCCAGAATATTAATGTTTCAATGCTGACAAGCAAAAAAATGTGAATATAAATATAAGCATAAACATGTCTTTCAAAAAAAGTAAATATTATCCAATGACTGTACAGGTAAATGTAAGGAGCAAGTAAATGAGATATGCTGTTTAAGTAAATGAGAGCATGCCATTTTAATACACCATTTCAGGGCTGCTAAGAACTCACAGACTTTGAGATTTAAAAAAAGCACAGAAAAGCCCCACACTTTGCAGGTGTCTTAGCACTTCATTTTATCACCCTCACATGAATAGGACAGTTTGTAATGTTGTTTTGGTTATTACATCTCTAGACTAAATCTTCTCTTTTCTCTAATCTGTTTCCTTTTCTTTTTCTATTTTTTTTTTCTGAGACACTTTTGCATAAGATAAATAGATAAAAGTACAACTGAGACTGCCTAATTTCCTCCTTTTAATTCTTGAAACAAATAAGTGGAAGCAAACATTTACACATCTGTTTGGGATAAACCTGAGTAGAAATAGAACAGGGGGATGTTTTTCCGTGTTCTTCTACAGTGAAATTGAAGTTTACCTTACCTGTGTGTCTTTTTATGTTGTTGTGGTTTGTTTTTTTCCTATGCTGAAAATATATTGTAGAATTTGATTTCATATATAATAGTAACCACAGTAACAATATTAACAGTGAAAATAGTAGTAACAACACCAACAATAGTAATAGTAATAATATATGCTCATTCTAGAACACAACAGGAGAGGTGCTGACCACCATAGCTGGAGTAACTGGAGTTGTGATAACTGTGGCTCTTGTTTTGATCATGACTTCATCCACAGAGCTCATCAGAAGGTCCTGCTATGAGGTGTTCTGGTATACCCACCACCTCTTTGTGGTTTTCTTTATTGGTTTAATAATCCATGGTATGGGGTAAGTATCTGCATGAACTACATGGTGTATGTGTACACAGTTTGAGATGAAACACGATTCAAATCTTTCATTCTGTGCTTTTCTATTAAAAAACTGGTGGGATCTTTGCTTGGAGACAGATTGCAAAATGAAAATATTTTGAAATTAAAACACACCACTTTTCTGAGGACTTTTCTGTGTTTTAGTCCTGTCAAATACTCTTCTGCCATCTACCATTCTTATGACCTGCAGCTTATCAATGCATCAGTCTGAATGAACTTTCATCCCTGAGAATTGAGGCCTTCATGGGCTCTAATTAATAAGGAGTCCTTATGCTCATAGTTCTTGTGAGGCATTTTCAAGAGAGCTTGTACAAACTTGCCAGGCTTTCAGCACTTCAGCTGCTCAGAGGTGAATGTTCCTGTGCACAACAATCTCTTTTGCATCCATAAATATAAAATGATTTTGCCCCTCTTTCACTGTGGTGGAAGGAATCCCAAATTTCATCACTGCAGTAACAGTAGGCACTACACTGTGAACCACGGTCGTTCTCCAGGCTTAAACAACTCAAGGTTAAGACTAGCCCAGTCAGGTGGCTTTTATGGAGAGAAATGACTGCCAGGTCACTGATGGTCTCCCAGTTACTCAGCATGGAAGGAAGGTCCATCCTGTTGGTACAGGGCTCCTGGTTCTCATGCTGAGGGACAGCATGATGGGAGAGCCTCCCCAGGAAACTCAGGGGTTGATAAATCACGTGTGCAATGTGAGAGCAAGGAGGAGACTGGGAATTAAAACATTTCCATCTTCTGTTTCCAGTTCCACTGACATCTTACCCTTCCTCTCCCTTGTGCACTTCCCCTCATTTCCCTTTTTCATTTCTCTGCAATAGCACTATTATGAATCTCCAGCAGTACATCTACATTCTTGTAATTCAGATAGGGAGTGCAGTTGTGAGGTAAATCTCATGCTCTTCCTCACTTACTATATTTTGTTTCACATCATTGCACAACCTCAGACTGTATAGTGTGGAGTGTTTGGAGATGAAACTATACCAACAGTCTTGTCTCTGTGGTCCAAGCACTAACAAATGATCCATTCATGGGACAGAACTAGACCTAGTCCTAAGTCTTTGTAACACTAAAACGTGTACCGTGTAAGGCCCTCAACAAAAAGTGCTTTGTTCTATAGATCTTCTCCTGCTGACTACCCAGTGTACGCATGACTTTAAGCTCTTGCAATGCTTTTCAGATCTAAGGGCAGTGTCACCTGATGTGATGACAATATCCTTTTATGTCCATTTCATAAAACATTCAGATGGTATTGCCCACCTGTGAAGCACATGCAGACCATCGCTCTTTGACACACAGGAATTTGTTAGCCCCCACCCAGTCTGTGCACGTCAGCTTCCGCAGGGTACATGGAGTCACCATGGGACAGGTAACAGACTGGTTCAATGCTTTGAGGTCTGTCACTTTTTGCACCTCCTTCCTTGTGATTTGAGACTTGCCACACTTAGTTTGGCCTTGAGGGTTCCTGAAATTGGCCTAATTAATTAGTCCCAAGTTTCAGAGTCATGGTTGCAAATACATGCCGTAAACTATATCCTGGCCTGATTAAAAAACACCCCCCAGTTCTCACCTTTAAATCTTTAAGAATCCAATTTCAAACAACTACAATGGACCCTTCAGAACCCTTTGGCTTTGTATGCTCCCTCTACCTAGCCAGCTGATTGACTTTTCCCAGCAATAGATTTCCCTGAAAAGGGGACACTCATTTAGCAGCTCTACTAACAAGATTAGGTGAATCTGATGCTTGCACCAAGTGGGGAGTGCACTGCAACAAAGCAGCTTCTGCTGCTCCAACACGTCTCTAACACCACTTGATTTATGAAAAGTTGAGAGTCAAAAGTCAAGACTCAAGTCATCCAATCAAGACAAATTCATCCACTTCACATCTCTTCCTCCTTCCCAGCTGACAAAACCACTTCCCAGCACAAAACCAACTGCTCACTCGAACCTACCTCCTTTTTTGTCCTTCCATCTGAACAGGTGGCAGATGATGACACTGCCATGTCAAAGAAGGCAGCACTTCTTGTCTCCTTGTCTTTTGTAAGACAAGTGAGCAGGACAGGCTAAACTTGTAGAGTCAAAGTAAGTACGGGAAAATTCAGAGGAACTATATGAAACGCACAGGGTTTCTCATAAAAATCTTCCTTCTCTACCCATAATCAACACCAGCTGAAACCTATTTAAACTGAACAGTCAAGACTGATATGTTTGGGAAAATTCACATCATTAACATTCTCTGAAGTAAAGAAGCTAGAATTTAATATGTTTAGAAAGCACACATCTAATTACGGTCCTCCAACTTTATTTGCAGCTTTTAAAAATTCATTTAGAAAGCAGCAAAGGAAAGAGAAGGTCTGTCACTATAAAATTTTATTGTTTTTCTAAACAATACCAGATGTTCATATATAGACGGGGTCAAAGTGTCTGCTCCAAAGAACTTGGAAGTCATTTTGATTTTGCCACAGAAAGTAAAACATACATTCTCTGTGCAAGAACTCTCCACCCTTCATTGGCACTGATGTATACCAATACTATAACATACTTCTTGCACTTGGTCAAAAAGTCATGGTAAACTTAAAGGAAATGTAAAGAGAAAAGAATAGGCACAAAATGTCCAGTTCTTGAACTTCAGTTTTCTTCATGTCTGCTTTCAAGTACTAGTACAAAACCTACAGATGCATAGAAACATTGCAAAGAAGCATATTACTGATGAATATTTTTGTTTTAAGTCAGCTAATCCGAGGTCAGACTTCCCAGAGTCTGCTGCTTCATAATGTCACTTACTGCAAAGATCACTACTTGGAATGGGAGAAAGTCACTCAGTGCCCTTTGCCGCAGTTTTCTGGCAAGAAACCTGTGGTAAGAGTGATGTTTGTTTTCTGTTTTTAACCTAATGTCCTCCCCTGAGAGGCTGTGTGTCTTAGATAGTGGGGGGGCTGGAGTGTACAATGCTAAAGACTGGCATTTAGTGTCATGTTTTGAGAGTAATTGCATATTTCTGCTCCACAACCTCTCCATGTGCCCAGAGAAGATAGTGATCCCCACCTCCTATATACCTCCTATATAATCTGTATAGACAGGTAAAGATAAAGATGTGTAAAAATTAGGTGTCATTAATAATTATTATTATTTCTGCAACATTAGTTAGCAAACATTCCCTTTGAAGGGTATAGATTTCAGAATTGGACCCTTTTTTTTCCTTTTTTTTTTTTTTTTTAGGACATTTACTTTTTACCGTTCAGCATCACCAATATCCTTGATGTGTTTATTGCATGAAAATAGCCTCCAAGTGAAAATCTTATAAGGGTAGAGATACAGAAAATACAATGAACAGGAGAGCTAGAGATTCAAATTATTATTATTATTATTTTAACTAATGTTTTAATATGAATAGTCTAAATACCAAGGGAGAATAAGTTAGAGATAAAACTATGTCCTTGCTTTGGGGCACATACTTCCTGTCGTCCAGCCTTGATGTCTTAAGTTGGGAAAAATGGATAGAATTTGAAACAATGAATTATGAAAGAGAAAGGCAAAAGGCAGGAAAAATGTCCCACGGAAGGGTGGTTTTGCTGCAACAAGATTGCAAATCCACAGGGGGTAATTAAGTAGCAGACTTGTACAGTGTGTCAGATGTCTAGCATCTAAACAAAATCATTTAACATTTACAGCTCAAGATTTAGCTTGCTCATATGCAAGTTTTTGTTGTTTCTTCCAGAAAGAGAAAACATATGAAAGGAAATCTTAAAGTAAAGGAGAAAAATTAGCATTCAGTATCTTGCAGCTCTTTTAATGGCTGACATAGATTTTTCTTAAACTAAACTATTGTTAGCCACTACCCAACCTGCATATTAATGAGAAAATGAATGCCTCTCTAAAAATTTCAGCTACATGTCACCATAAAAATCAATACATGGCTACGCACTGTGAATACAGACACGAACTTTCCAACAGCATGCTTTGACATTCATTATCGTAAAGCTAACTGGAGAGAACTTCCGCTTCTCCTTGTTAAACGCACTTTGCCACACTCTCCTGCATACCCTAGGCCATACTTGCAAAGTTACATTACTTTAAATGAATTGTGATAATACCATAGGGCATATAGATTGTTTCTAGGAACAGTGCTTTGCTGGATGGGTGGTGTGCTATGGTGGGATACATGCTCGAAACTGCAGTGGGCTCAAATCCATTCAGAGGCTCAGAAGTGATGGCAGTACTGGCAGGGCGGGGGCAGATGTGGCTGAGCAGAGGGGGACAGGCTTGTGCACAGCTGGGATTGTGCAACATGGCACCAGTGCACACACAATGGCTCCTGGGGGAGGCTGAGGCAGTAGAGCCCCTCTCTCAGCCATCCCACCGTGCTCCATATCTCATATCTCTGGCCAGAAGCCATGTTGTTTAGCAGCCCACCCCTCCTGGTGGATGCCCTGTTGTTGGAAACCAGCCACAAGATATTTTGGATTGAATGCTCCATTGCATGGGAGCAATGGCACATTTGAAATCTCAGCTGAGCTCTCACATGGGAGAGCCTGCAGCCTTAACATTCCTGTCACGTGCTTTTATTTACAGGTAGCACAAATGGAAGGGAGGAAAAACAGGTCTCATCATTATTGTGCCTTGATGTATGCTAATATATTCAAGACGTGTGATTACCCACTGTGCAGAGACACCTGTAGTATTTAGGGACAATGGATGTATTGGCTTTCTGCTTTAACTCAGAATCTTCAGGCTTATGATGGTTTCTTCCCATTATTAAATCATGCTTTTTTTTTTTTTTTTTAATTTTATTTAATTTTCAAGACTTAACCTTGGGAAATTGCTACTCCATCCTCCAAGCATGTTCTAAGGAAGCCACATAATTTTATGGCTTGCTTCTCATAAAAGATACTTTATAACCCCTGTTACCCAGCTTGTGGAGCAAAGTCAATGTTTCAGCAAGTAAAGTTACTTTGGAAATTTTAAAAGCCAAATGATGGTGGAGTACTCAGATCGCTAACATGAGTTATGTATGTAGCTGAACTGGAAATAAAACTGTACCTCCTAAAACAAACAAACTTTTTTTTTTTTTTGGTTTTAAATTCTGAAGATTCAATTACATATAATTACCTAGGCTGTCATGGTACAACTCAGTAAAATCATCAGCTAGTATCCTTGAATAGCCAAGTACCTTGGATCATTCTAGTGATCAGGACGTACAATCAGCAAGTACAAGTACAGCGATCCTCTGCAACAATTAAAGTACAATCATCTTAGTATCCTAGATGGAAAAAATACATTTATGGATACAGAGCCGACTAATGGATTAAATGGAAATACATTTTATTTCTCTAATTGTGTATTTGGGACTGAATGTTTTCTCATGCAGCTTCAGAAAACACACAGCTGGCAATAAGAGGTACTCGTATCCAACCCTTCTGAAATATTTCAGACTTTGAGGAGCAACAGAACAGTGAGGATATAATGGGTATCAATGTATGCATCTATACTCCTTCAGGTCCAATAATCTCTCTATATAACTCCTAAATAGATTAATCTTTTTGCCTTTTAGTAGGAATGGATTTTAAAGGACTCTTCTTGGCCAGAACACAGATAGATATTAGCACTGCTTTTAGAGTGTTTCTGTGATGGAGTCCCATATGTCTGTTCTGTGAGAACGCCAGAATTGCTGTGGTAGCAACAGAAATACTCTCTTGAGAAAGGCAAATGAAAAATCACAGAAGAGAAAGCAAACACTTTCATTTTAGGCTATCTGCTGATTTAAACCAGAAATGCAAAACATTTTTGTAGAAGTTGAAATAAATGTTGTTTTTTAATATGCAACTTCCTGCAGGCTTGGAAGTGGGTTTTAAGTCCTGTGGTGTTGTATATCTGTGAAAGAATTGTTAGATTCTGGAGATTTCAACAGGAGGTGGTCATTACTAAGGTATGTAACATAGCGTGCATGTCTGTGTAAAAAGAACATAATGCCAATGACTTTTTTATCTTTTATAGATAACTTCTCTATATTATGACCTTATTTTTTACTTCCAGCTTCAGCAGCTCTTTCATCATTACTATGGTTTCGGCCAAGTATTGATTTTAGCATTTTTTGCATTTATTCCAATAGCAAGTCCATAAGAACATTCCATATGGGACCAAGCCTGATTAATGAAATACCAGACTTACAAGGCTACACCAGTATATCACAAACCTCTGTGCTAAGGCTATCTCTTTTCAGTGAACTGAAGCACATCTTCCACTGCAGTAAACGGCACAGAGGCTCTTGACTTTAGCACAATACAGTTTTTACTTTAAAATCTGGAGGCTTCCAAGGAGATTAAGCGTTATATTATCAGTCAGCATAAATAGTCAAAGCATCATTAAAACTAGTACAACTGTGACAATTTATCCCAGTTGGAAATGCCTTTGTGTGCTGAGGCCCCATTTAATTCGTGGTAGAATGGATCAGGGATGTGGCTGTTGGAGCAGCTGTGTCTACACATATCAAGCCAGCGATCAGAAGCAGGCTTATCTTGTGTGAGGGGGAAAACATCCAGGATAAGTCGTGCCTCTGATTTCATAGGGTGGTTGTGATCTGAGCATCTCAGTATGCCATGTGTGACATATAAAACTGTCTGCTTAACTGAGATTACCTCTTAATAAAAGTATTTTAGGATTGAACTCCACTGGGCTTGATTCTTCTTGCCAAACCAACAATAATCCTACCCATACATACAAGTTAATTGTGTTACATGAGAGTAAAATTGGAAAATTATTTTAGCCTGTCAAGGAGTACTTCTGCGTAAGCTCTACTAAAATGGAAAGTTGACAAAATGTTGCTTTGTTACAGCCTTTAATCTGTTTCTTAGACTCACAAAGCAAGCTGCTTCATGTTTCATACTGTATATGCTTGCAAGTTATTGGGCAGCAGCAGCACCGCAACACAGAGGTTAAGCCATTACCTACAAGACATTTACAAATTACTGTGCATCCCAATTTTGATTAACTCATAGCTGGACTCAAGTAGAAATGATTAAATCTTCAGCTGTAGCTTAATGGAAACAAACTATTACTCTTCTCAAGGAAAACAAAGTCTTCCCTTTTATTATCGTTTAGGTGGTGACCCATTCTTCTGGAGTCCTTGAGCTTCACATGAAGAAGCATGGCTTTAAAATGGAAGCTGGTCAGTATATCTTTCTGCAGTGCTCATCGGTGTCGTCGCTGGAGTGGCACCCTTTCACCCTCACCTCAGCTCCTGAGGAAGACTTCTTCAGTGTTCACATCAGGGTGGTTGGGGACTGGACTGCAGCCCTCTTCAAGGCCTTTGGAGAAGAGAAAAAAGCTTTCAAGGAGTTGTGGATGTTACCAAGGTTTGAATATCAAACAATACATTTAAAAATATTAATTTTATGTTTTAAAATAAATTTTAACATTTTTTATTTCAATTAATTCTGTGCGTGTTCCTTATGGCACTGTATTAAATCATAGTTCTGGATCCAGAAATATGCCATTATGGTAAAAAAAAAAGAAAAAAAAATAAATACAGTTATGAGCTTAGTCCAGTAGCTATCAAGAAGACCTGATGAATAATCCAAGATTTAAAGTCCATATCGAAAGAAACCTCTCACTGAACCTTATTTCTTTCTAACAGTCTCCCTCAACTCTGTCTCTGATGCCCAAATCCTGTCCTAATATATAAAAGTTATTGACATTTATATTCTGTATGTGGCATCTTAATCCACGCAAAATGGTGATCCTTCATTGTTGCAAACAGCAGGGATCTGCTGAAGTTAATGGAGCCATCCTGACTTACACCTGCTAAATATTTGGCTCTACATGTGATGGATTCAAACCATTTAGCTACTCACAGCCATAGTGGAGATTTTCACCACAGAAAATAGACCAACAGAGGATCATCTCAATTACAGGGGAGTGTGTAGGTTCTGCCACTGAAGTGACTGCTTCTCCCCCCAAGAAAGCTGCTTTTGATGAGGTGGTTCCAGTAAAACTAAACAGCAAAACGCACTTGTTTAACTACATTTACATAATTTAGTGGGACTTGGATGCTAGTGAACTTTCCCCTAAAAAGCTTATGCCATTAAGCTCCAGAGGCAAAAAGACTGTGGGGGCATAGAAGAAAGTCTAGTGTGGTCCTTGCATTATCAGTTAATAAGAATTAGAAATGAAAGTTGAGCCTTTGTTAAAGGCAACTGGAATGAGAATTATGCTATTTCAGCAGAACTGGAGCACAAATGGCCTGAAGTGATTGACAGCCAGTGTAAGGGGGAAAGAGAAAAATATTATCAAATGTTGCTGGCCACAATGCAGCATTGAAATAAACAGCACAGTCATATATAAAACCTCTTCTTTATAATCTTGTTAGGCTGCCTAATATCCCAGTCCAGTTGCTTTCTTGAAATATATTAAAAAGATTATTTCAATAGTTAAGCTAACAATAAAGCAAAAAACAAGTCTTTTTCACATTTTTCTGTATCTAAAGATAAATACCAAACTGGTAGCTATAGTCAAAAATGACATTTTGCAGAAGGTTCTAAAAACAAAGTATGCATACTGCAATTAATAAAGGAATACGGAAAGAAAATATACGTGTATCTAAAATATATTTGTAATCCATAACCAGGAACAGTCTATATCCCTATTTTCTAGTCCTCTCTTGGCATAAGCAAATGAAATATATTTTTTGTTACTTTGTTTACTATCTTCCTACGTTCCAACACACTCTCTGTTTCAAATGAACAGGTTGTATAGTTCAGTTTCTCTTTCCCTGCCTTCTTGGAGTCTTTGTATTAGGCTAAGCTCTCTAGCTGCTGCACAGCAAGGCATTCAAACCAATGATGGGAGCTCTGTCACCTGGTGATTTAGGTACATACTGACAATACCTGTAAGGAATGATTTAGATATAATTGATCCTGGTTTATAGCATGCTGACAGATTAAATAATCTCTTGAAATTCCTTCCAGATCAATTTCTTCTCAATCTACTAACAATAATGAGAATTGCTACCAAGCCCACACTGAACTATGTAGAACATTTTACATATATAACCTAAATCATTCCTGTTTTACAAGAAATTTTGAGTGCTCAAAAAGCACAGGACTTGACAGTAATCTGAATAATGACATATATTAAAAATAATTAATTTTGTTTATATCTGAGGCCAGATTTTCAAAAGTTATCCCTGAGTTGCTCTTTCATTTGCTACTGCAGTTGAAGAGCATTTGGAATACTGAAATTAAAACAAGCCATGTGACAAGTATGAATGAAAGGGAGAACGTTTGTTAAGACTTCAAGTACATTTCAGGAAAACAACAATCAGGTTTCAGATCCATTGTGTCCCTATATTGATGTGTACCATTGCTTGGTGATCCTACTTTCCTTTCCTGTTAAAACACTTAATTGTCTCCATGTCTGCATATTTGTTCATACTGTTGAAACCGAACTTTTAAGATGACTTATGCAAGAAAGATCACAAAACATCAGAAAAACTGAAAGAAGGAGAAAAGGCCATTTTTCTGAAGACTTGGTGTTAGATTGTGAAACAATCTTCCAGAGCACTTACGTTATTTAAAGACAGACTAGACAGAGCACTCAAAAGGAGTGTGTATTTACATTTCATGTTTCTAGAGGAATGAATCAGATTATTTAATAATCTTTTTCATCTCTAATGTTGATCAAAATAAATGCTTCTACATCAACAACATTGATTATAGGGGCTAGCAATATAAATAAGTGTTTCTCCTTACAAATTTCACCTCTATGTCAGATACTAAGTACAGTATTATTGCCAAAAATGAATTTCTGAAATATTAGTTGTTCTGAAAGAGCTGAGAAAATATTAGTTTCCTTGCATATGATGACCTCTTTTTGTTTTCTCTTTTATTACTTTAATACATAAGAAGAACTTTTCAAAATGATTAATATAATCAGTTCATCTTTACTTTGATATATACAATACAGAAAATAAAGCTCTAAAACAGGATGCTTTTCAGTAATTCATAATTAAATATGCAAATTCCTCAGCTAAATTTGGACATGCAATTATATGACTAATCACATTTCAGAAAGCCAGAAAATTGCAATTGCATGCTTAAATAGATGGCCAGGCCCCAAACCCACATGGGTGCTCTTGTTCTTTCATTTCAGAAAAAAACAGTTGCTTTGCTATTAAATGACATCCAATGAAAATTAAATGTGTTTGTATGGGTTATTCACATGCCAACTTAGGCACATCATTCCTCTTTTATTTTAACAGAAGCTCAATTTTGAAAACACGTAGCTCAACACATTTTAACTTTTCTGTCACTTTATAAGTTTCTGACCCCTGACTAAATGTTTTCTTGCTGTAGACTGGCTGTGGATGGACCGTATGGATCTGCAACCACAGACGTTTTTCACTACAGAGTGAGTGTGTGCATTGCAGCAGGGATAGGAGTCACACCGTTTGCCTCTATTTTAAAATCCATTTGGTACAAGTGCTGCAATCCTAACACGGTACTGGCATTGCAGAAGGTAGGTGGGAAAGTTTATCACTCCATTAAAAAACTCCACAAATAAGCCAATTGTGCCAGGGTAGAAGGGCAATTCAGAGCTGGAGACTCACTTGAGTGCTATAACCTGCCCTCAGACACAGTCATTCACTTTCCAGCTGCTTCAGGAGCCGTTGTGTGGTAAGGTCTCCCACATTCCCTGTCATTTCTTGAGGAATTAAGTAGCCCTAGTTGCAGTGTTTTTAGTAAAAGCTGAAGAATAAGATTTTCCATAGAAATTGGAGACAAATGCAGAATGTCTTTCATAACTAGACCGATATAGAGAGAGAGCTAGAAGACAAAATTGTCTTCTTTCCTATAAAACAAATCTTGCAGGGTCATTTCAGGGAGCCCTGATGACAGAACTTGCTCCTTGTCCAGACACAGGCTTCACGCGGGCCCTTGGGGTGTCTGTCCTTACCCAAAATGCTGCTTTAAGCAACCACCAGCTGCTTTTCTCACCTTGCAGAATCAGAGGGACATTAGCAAGCAAGAAGGAATGAAAAAAGGCATTTAAGCTCTGGATGAGATTCATATATCAAGATGCATATTGCTGCCTGTAAACCACTTTAATTATTTCATTGAAAAAATATACTGTGGGCTCTAAGGCATAGATGGCACCAATTAACGTAACAAACTCTTGATGGGAGAACCTATTATACATCTTCTGCTAAAGAACAGTGTGGCAGCACAGGAAGAGGACAGGTGAAGAAAAAAACGGGTGAGGCAGGGTGAGGGATAAGAAGGTAACAGAAAAAAAAATCAGCGTTAAACGTGTTCTTCCCTGTCTACCATGGCAAGTGGTAACTTGCAGATTTACAGCTTCCTTTAGCTCTTTTTTTCAATGTAAAAGCTGAATCAGGAACTGTTCAACATTTCACATTTAAGGACAGATGTTGAAATTGCATTGGAGTGGACAGATCTCTGAGAGGGTCAGTACATACGGAGCTGATTGTGGGGCCAAGGGGCTGATTTTTCTAAATGAAAGAGTGTTAAAGCTGGCATCTTAATGACAAGCTGCCACTGAGAAAGCGTCTGGGATTTTAGCAACTGAGGAGTTGAGGACAGGTTCAAATTGCCAGGGGGGATCTTTGAGGCAGAAAAAGCTGTGAGAAAGGAGGGAAATAAAAATGAAAATATGTGCTAGATGTGAAAAGTGTACTTGCAAACATTCCCATTGTACCAGAATGATTATTTCCAGTGGAGAGCTACATATATGCATAGATGTGTTACAAATGTATATTTCACATATTATATATGCAAACACGTAAAATTGTTATTATCATTGCTGTCATTGTCTTAAGGGGAAAAGAACTGAATTTAAGTATACTTTGAGAGAATAGTATACCTCAGGGTGTTCATCCATAGCTCAGGGAGAATATTGGGTAAGTGAGTCTACAAGGAAAATTGTATGGTGCATTCTGCCACAGTTTTCAGCTATAGAGTTCAGTTTTTTGAATTCCCGTGAAATACAAAATATAATGATTTCTATATGTCCTTTCTCTATATCTTGTTTTCCTTATTGGTGCAATGGGAATAGCAATGCTTATTTTTCACAGGTGTTATAAGGCTAAACTTCATCTGTTTGTAAAGTACTTTGAAAGCCTGGATGAAAGGTTCTGGGGGAAGCTCACAGCATTCCTAAAAAAAATAAAATAAAATAAAAAAATCAGTCATATTGTCGAGAACGATTATTTATCTCCCCTCCATTGGTTAAAACCTTCCACTTGTGGTATAATTACAAATAATTTAATCTTCCTCAAAGTATTCAGCACTCTCTGCCATGATGAGTACCATAGAAATATCTATTAAGGAAATAAATAAGAGGTTTTTCTTTTTTTAACAGCTTCATTTTGATTTGAGTACAGCTATCATTATGCTTATTGAACTAATATTTCTTAGTGTTGCCCACATACTGTTGAGATATAAATACTCATAGCTTCCATAATGTCTGCAGCTGTATAACTTAAAAAATTAATTAAATAAATAAAACCCAGCAAATCAAAATGAGTACACTTTTATCTAATTGATTCTTCACAATTAAGTAGCCTTAGAGCCTTCATTTCCCCATCATTCTTCGTGATGAGGAAGGGAACTGCTACTCGTTATGGCTGGAAAGTTTCTACTGGCTGTAGTTGAGAACAAAAATATCTTTTTTTTCACATTAGTGATATAATTTTTCAGAGCAAATGTTGTTGAAATTGATTAAATTGTACAGATTCATCAGATGCAAATTTTAGCAAACATCCACTTTCTCTTTTACCCTACATAAGGACATAAGAAAGAGTCTCACCAAAGACCCATCTAGCTCTATATCATTTCTCCAACAGTGGCTGTTTATGGATGCCATGGGAAAAATGTACAGAATGGAAAATCATACAGTGATATTTCTTTGTTGTACACTTTCTTGCCTTTGAGCAACTTGCAGTTCCATAATAACTTGTTACAAGAGCTGCCTCTCTGTGTTTAATAACCCTTAATAGATTTTTCTTCCATGACTTTTTCTAATTGCTTTTTAAACCCGTGTAGACTTTTGACAACTATAGAATATCATGGCAGTAAGTTCAACAGCAGTCCAACTACTCATTGCTAAAATACCCTCTACCATATGCTTTGAGACTGACCGTACCTATCTGAGGTAACCTTCTGCTTTAAAGCCCACTCCAGTCCATGAGTTCCTCAGCATAACATTTTGGCCTGAAAAACTGGGCTATCTTACTTGTCAAATGTGACCTCGGCTGTCTTTGAGAGAAGTTTTGGCCTCTTGCATCAGACATAGGGGTATGAATTCTAGTCTCATCCTGCACTTATATGAAAGGCTGCCTGCCACCACCATAGCTCCAAATCAATGCCCTGTTGTGCATGCCCCTGGCTGCCGGCACTGCTGCACCTCACCTGTAGAGGCCCACTGGCTGAGGCAGATCTCTGATCTTTTTTGATGTGCCCATGTGCCCATGGGCAGCATGGCTTATGCAGGAGCAGGAGGGGTTTTCCAGGGAGGTGTCCAGCTGCAGATACAGGAGGGCTTTGCAGTGAGCAGTCTCAAGTCTAGGGGGAGCAGCAAGATCTAGGGATGAAGGTGTCTCTCTGACAGCCCTGGGCTCATCACCTTTTACACCTCATTGGTGGAAAGACGGCTTTGCTCAGAGCCACAGCTCCCCTTCTGTCTTCGGGGAGCAGGGAGAAACAGACAGATGGTCACCAACAGATAATTATTAATGACTTTCTGCGTGATGGAAGATGATTTACACAGTATATTCTTTCACCTTACAGGAAAGAAGTATCTGAGCTTTTCCTCATCTGTTGTACAAAATTAAGAATAGGGGAAAATGAATGATAAATATGCATGCATTGCAAGGGAGTAGAATATTATAGAAATATAGAAATAAGTGACTACTCAAGCCCTTGCATTACATTTCTGATTAATAGCAATACTGCATCTAACTCAATTTGCAAAAAGAGCACTTGGAAAATTTAAGACAGTTTACTTGGGCAAGCCATCAAGCTGATGAATGTAGTTGATGGGGGTAGGGTGGGTGGAGACTAATGAATCGTAAATCTAAAACAGATTTTAAGGGTTCTAAATAATTGCACAGTCAGTTAATATTATCAGGCTTACAAGAAAAATACAGAATTCAGAATAATTGTTTAATTATAGAAATGCACTGATTCTGGTCTTATTCTACAGTTTTAATAAGGATGAATTTTATGATGTGTTTATTGTATTTTAATTATATGTGTAATATGCTGTGCTACATTATGGGTACTCACTGTAAAGAAAGGAAGACTCCTTCATAAACAGCATTTATTTTAACGTATTATACTGGAAGTCCTCCTTGATCTAAGGGAAGAGCAAACCTTTTATCCATAGGCCAGCCCTCTTCACTAGCTCTTTTCTTTCTAAGATTATAGTCATGGCTGAAAATACTTTTTATAATGACAGTCTTTCTTCATTAGCCAATGTTTTCCACTGCTAACATGAAAATTAGAGGCAGTGCAATGGATACAGCTTCAGCAGAACTGCACCAGCAATGAGTTTAAGGAATTTCTGCAGCTTCAGAAAGTGATATCCTTTCTCAAGAGGATTGTGCCAGAGGCAGCTTGACCTAATTCAGTCGAACTGGCTGTTACCGTGACAGCTAGGTCTGTAACCAGCTAAAACCACTCCTTCAAGTTACATAGCCTGATATTCTAGAAAGCATTTCTGCATTTCCAGGACCACATTGTCTCAGCTCATCAGCTGGCTTTTCTTCCTCCTTCCCTGAACGTGCTTGGAGCCCAGTCCTGCCCACTTGCTCCCAGTTGCTACCCTGAACACAGTTCATTATTCATTTAGGAGCACATGCCTCCTCTCCACACACACATACTACAGATATATTTCCATAAAATGAACTGCTGAAAAGACTTGAGAAATAAGATGATCAAGTAGAGGTTGAGAGAAGAAATTTCTCACTACAAATCAACAGCCACAGTGTGATACAGACTGACAGCGCTCTGTGGCCTCATTTTCAAGGTGCAGTGGACGTGGAACAACCAGGGACTTCAGGATTCATCCACAAAATAATAAATAAATTAAGCTTAAGGCTATAAATTACGTATTTCTGTTAATTTAAAATAATGCTGTTGTTAGGCACAAAAATGAAATGCTATGAAGTCAGTGGGCTTGCTTTTTCCTCACAACCTATGTCAGTGTAAATCAGCATTGAACCCATGTAAAGTAAAACATTAAAAGAGAACAGGAAAAAGCAAACAGCAAAGATGGTTGGTACTAACATTCTGCAGACAGTCCTATTCCTGGGCAGTAAAAATACCCTATTTAAGCTTGAATGATTTATCTGTGCTTACTAGGCTCATACTTCATTTATATTTCTTACAGAAACCACAGACGGTCCCTTACGGCATGCTCAGATCTAGGAAACATCTCAAATTACTGTTAGTCTCTTTCACCAAATCTCCAGTGAAGCGTGGTATTACCACATTTTTCTCCCACCACCTTACCAGAAATCTGACAACCTGCTATATTAAAACTTTGGGAAATCTCTTTATAGCTTCCTGGTTTCTCCTCTGATTTTTCACTTCAGAAATGTCTAATATGCACCTCTAGCTCATTGATCCTATGGAAAAGATCTATAATTTCCAAATTTTCAGACCTCCCCAGAGTGATCATCTTGGGGACAGACCTTCTAGATTACATTTTATACTGATATATAATAAAAAACAGAAGGGTCTGGTGAGCACAAATAGAGATGTGTTGGAGGAAATTAAGAGATTTTGCAACAATATAAAAAATCATAGTCACAATAAAAATAGTGCCAGCCATCCCATCATTATAAGTTTATAGTTGACCTCCATGTCATTCCTTTTTAATCTGAGTTCATGTATTTCTAAGCTTCTTCCATGTTTGTGAAGTATCCCTTTGGAGGCATTATATAAATTACACTCAAAATTACATTGTCCAGAGAGAACCGCTCTCTATGAGCTGTTGAAATGACTGACAGCAGTCAGTCTCTGAGTCCTTGGCAAAGAAGCGCACAGAACAAGCACTCTCTCTGTCACTGGATCTTCTTGATCCTGCTTCCTGGTGAGCAAGCAGAGGAATCACGAAATTTAGGAATGTTGGGTTCTACCCCAGGATTTTAGGAAGAAAATTGTGTGTTGCAAATATGATCCTATGTTCTCTTTCCAAATTGTTGATGTTCTGATCTTTTTAAGATCTCATCACTGGTTTCTTGTCTCATCTCTGGTTTCAGTCCCACTCCATATGCCTCGGATGTTTCATTACCTCTGAGCTTCTCAGTGGTCTGTTTTCCAAGAGTTCCAGTAACTCTCCTCAAATTTCTGGCCACAATTTCTTTATCTTATGTCAGTCCTAATTTTCTCTACACTACTTATCTTTGTTTACCTCTTTACCTTTTCCATGATATTTTTGTCTTATCCTTTTGCCATTATACCATAAAGACACAAAGAACATCTTGCATTCAAATCTTGCTGCTGAGCTTCATGCTGGTCTGGAGAAGCATCCATTTCCCCAAAGGTAAAATTTACATTAGCTGAATGCATATCCTAAGTATGCAATGGGGCTATAAATAACTGAGGAAGAACTTTTAGGTCTTGCAGTTAGGCTTCAAAAATTCTCCACTCAGTATATGCAGACCATCTCACCACACAAGCTTGGACATCAGGTATCTTTTTTGGAAGGACATAATGGCCTTGGAGATGTATGCTCAAGGCTCTTGACTGAGAGACCTTACATTACTTCCAGATGGTTGTCCCTGCATGCAGCTGTGCCTGGCACACAGGGTATTTCAAGGTCTGCTGCCCTCTGTTTGAATGTAATGATGGATTGCATTAGCATGGCGAGAGCTCCAGAACTTAAGTAATGAGAATGGCAATCAATTTGTGTATATATATATATACATATATATATATATAAAATGGTATATATAGTCATGGTTCATTTGTGCTTCATGGCAGTGGCTGGGCAGACACCAAGTGCACTTCGGACATTTATCTCCTGAGTGGTTCAGGAATTCCCCTTCTTGTCCTGTGCACAGCTGGATGGGCTTGAGACAATGGACTGAGATGAAATGAGGTGATGGGCAGCGCTGCCAGACACCTTCACAGCTCAGCATTTGACTGATTAGTGGAGGAGGTTTCCAGGTGGGAATTTCCAACTGTTCTGAAGACTCCCTGAGGCAGCTCCTGCCCTGCCTAAGCCAGCTGTATGTTTTAGTGTGTTGATTAAGATCCTGGGAGATGAGTCTCACAGGTTCTGAGACTCCACAGATGGTTCCAGATGAAAATTTGATTAACTTATACATGGATAGCACACTTGCAAATAAACAGTTCCAGCAGGAATTGTTCCTGCAGAAATGGTCATGCAGGACAGTCTTTTATACATAGTTAATTAGTTTAACGATACTTTTTATGTAGGTAAGATAATTCATCACAGTAGATCATGTGCGTGCTGGAGTGGTCACAGAGGTCCCTGGGCCACCTGGATTTAAGTATTGAGCTGAACAGGGATTCTGGGGAGTCTTACCTGATCCAGCTGAAGATACCACAGTGAGGACTCTTGAAATAGAAACATGCATCATCATATGGACAGTGATTGACCATCTGGTTTGAACAATCTGATTCCCTATGCAAGCATTACCCTATGCCAAGATCCCAGTAAATTACAGGACAACTTGATCCCAGCCTCTAATTTCTGCCTGGGGAACAAAGCTTTAATAGTGGGCTCTCCAATCCAGCCTACAACATTAAAAAAAAATTAAAAAAATAAAAAACAGCATATGGAAGATGAAACTAGAGAAATTTAGAGGAAAAAAAACTGTGTAAATTTTTCATAGAGAGGAGGTCTTTAAACAATAGAAAACAAAATCATGGGACTGTGGTTCATTAGACCCCTGTGGCAACTTTAAAGTTACAGTTTAATCTTTTTCTAGAAATTATATGCTCCAAATTAAGCAAGACATACATTTAAAAAAAAAAAAAACTAGGGACATTCTGTAGACTTTTTTATACAGGGTATTTAACTTGAAGTACATAACTAATACCTTTTGACCACATCATCTGTCAACCTATGGTACAAAGTCTTCAGAAACAAGAATTCCTTTCTTCAGTGCTGAGTAAAATTGAAATTCCCTGTTCATCATGACTGAAAATCAATGCAAAGTTTCAAAGGATTTCAAGCTATTTGCAAGAAAAGCAGGATTAGGTACTCTTAGTTAAAGGTGTACTGGCAGGAGAAGTTGGGAAACTTGTGCACTGCCTAGCTTCACTGACACATGAATCAATCTTCACTCAATCTTTAAGATGAAAATGATTTTTTATTTTTTTTTAAATTACAGAGCCTCTTCATCATCAAAATGATGTGTGATTCTGTTTAAATTTACAGTGGAGAAGAGACACACACACTGTGGTTAATGACTTGAGCTAATCATTAGGAAGTTTTATTGAAAGTTTTCTTCTTGCTTAATCTCTTTACTTTTATCTGACAGGTTTATTTTTACTGGATCTGTCGAGACCCATCAGCATTTGAGTGGTTTGCTGATCTTCTGTTCCTTTTGGAAACAAAAATGGCTGAAAAGGGGAAAAATGATTTTCTAAGTTATCATATATTTCTTACTGGCTGGGATGAAAGTCAGGTAATGATGAAACTCTTATGAGTCTGAGTTAATGTACCTTGCTTTTCCAGTATGGTAACATATGGAACAGGAACAGATGAATGAATGATGGATGAAACAGAGAGACAAAGAACTGTAAATATAAAGACACCAGACTGTTTCCATTTCCATCGCACATTCAGAAAACCAGGAACAGAGAAATCAAACCAGTGATCCCTTCAGTCCAGTCTCTTGTCTTGGGCAGCCCTGACTACCAGGTGTTTCAAACACAAGTGCAGAGAGCATTTTGAGAGCTTGTGAAGGGACATTTTGTCCATGTTTCTGGAACATCCCTTAAATAGATTATAGCATATTTACGCTGAAATACGGAGGGTTGTATAAAAAGCATTGGTTTTGTTTACTCTTATTATTTGCCATAATTTTTGTTGTTCACATATATGTCCAGTACAGTTTTGAATCCTGCTGCATTCAGAACATTCTGGCAACAAACTCTATGGACTAATTTATGTTGTTTGAAAATATATTTTCTCTGATTGAGTTTAAATTCGTGATTTTGTAATTTCAAGTTGTCATCCCACCTTGAGGTACTTAATCCTTAGACTGGGTGGCTTTTATTCAACTTTAGTCTTTACCTAGACCTAAAAGAGCTGATTTTCTCTTTCTGTATTTTTTTAACTCATCTCTCAGATCACACTGTGATCAGAGTTAGGGACCTGCCAGAAAATCTCTCACAGAAAAGTCTTTGCTCTACTGTTTTATTTCCTGCTGTCTCTACTGAATGGATGACAAGGACTGTCTACTACAGATTAAAAATCAGATTTCAGAAATCTTTCCCCTTGCTGCTTACCACAAAATAAATAAATAAATAAAAATTTCTTTCTGCCTTTTTCAGGGATTTGATCAAGTAATGAGGTATGTGTAAAACAATGTATTCAGAAAAATCTCTTCCCATCGTAAAGCAGAGTAGTCATAGAAGTAAGCAGTAAAGCAGTCATAGAAGTCACTACTCTGCATTACCAATAACACGAGGTATTACCTAAAATCAGTTTTGAAAGAAGTTATTCACGAACCTAACAAAGCACAAAGCTGCCCTCATCTCTTAGCTGTCAACATCTCACTTCCCTCTCGGGCAAATACCAGACCAAAAGTCAGGTAGGCAGACAACTATTCTTGCTCAGATGCCTGACTCTCCTCACTTGTGTGCCCTGCACATTTTTGAAGTCTCTCCTTCCCTTCAAACCCCTTTGTCCAGTCTCTTGTCAGCACTGCTATGTTATCTGGTGCTGCTGGTTAGGTAATATAGAAACATCCCCAGAGTCGTGCTGCCTCTCCTCTACGCTGGTACTGCTTTTGCTCCCAGAGCCCCTCAGCACCCCACCTCCAAAGAGCTAGGGCAGAAGAGGATTGCTTTTCAGTGGCTACATCTCAAACAAAGCCCAAGACCAGCTGTGTTTCATAACTGCTCCCCCTTCTTCAGTGATCCACAGAACTCCCTCTTATAGGTCTACTTTATTGTTATGAAATTCCAGTTCATCACTCATCATAATTTGAAATTCATCTCCAGTAATATTTGGATGATGCTTAACTTTACTTCATCCTGAAATGAAGGGGGATGGACAATTTATGTCTTCTAGTGCACCTTCCACTGCTGGAGGGTGTTTACCTGCCCCCCACTTCCCTACCCCTTCCCCAGACATAAGGTTTTTTCAATGTCTCAGGCTCTTCGTATATTCTTTCTTGGTATTGGATGACCAAACAGATATGGCACAGGTCTGCCTCTTCCTGGATAAGAAATTAAGTTTCAGCCTATTGTTTCTTGTAATGCTCTTGAGATTCTTCATTAACACTGTGAGCTATACAAAGGACTGACACCAAAAATCCTGGAAAAGTTCCGCTTGATGTGAACCGAAATACCCCTTTTGCTCAGTGGCACAATTTTGCTGTAAGCAATTCAAATATCCTATGTCGTTCCCTGCCTCCCACTCCTACCAAAGACTTTGAGTTTTTTCTTAGACTCTTCCAAGCCCTCCATGACAGTGGCCCAAACTAACAAGGAGTTTTTGTGACCTCTTGTGACAAATGCACTTGACAAGAATAATAGATTTGTTAATCAACATGGAAGACTCATAAGATTCATTAGGATGAGAAATATACAATATTACCATGAAATGAATCTAAATTTCAGCAGCCACTTCTGAAAGAGATGACAGTGGCCTGAACTAAATGCAAAGCCCATTTTTTAACTTAGCTCTCCTCCAGTAATTTCGTGACAGCGATAGTAACAGTGATAGTCTGTAATGAAAACAAGTGTATTACTCCTACACAACAGCAGCACAATTGAGAGAAATGGTGGGTTTGTTTCTATATCTAGTGGTACTCAGATAGCATGGAAATGGGTGTAGCATAAGAGCTGAGGGACAGTAAATGTCCATGAAAATCAGGATTTGTTTTCTTGGCACTGACACATGTTTAGCTCACTTAGATCAGTGCTTCACCTGAGCTGATCTAACTTCTGCACCTGCCTCCATGCCAGGAGAAGTCAAAACAGTCAGAGTTTTACCCCTGCAGAGCTGGTACATCTGTGACTATCTGCTGGTATGTCAGCAGCACAATGGTCAGGACATACCAAGAGTCCCTAAGGTGCATGTAGTTTCTAATATTTATTGTCAAATTCTGTTACAATTCACTTTTTTTCCCTTTCCTAAACTCCATCTTTAAGGCCAACTTGGCCTTAAAGTGGTGACTATCACTTCAGGATCTGCAGAGAATTAAGTGTAAGGTGTGATATTCAAAGACTGAGAAGAAGTTTAGGAATCCTGCCTGTAAAAGTGGCATAGTAAAAACAGATATTTAATCCATCTCATTTCAAACATTTTGTCTCAAGAAGCTGAACACCTTCCAGGTTATGAGCACTTTTGGAAGTGTTTATTAGACTTCTTGAGTACCCCTACTCTCCTCTCCTCCCCTCTCTTCTCTCCTCATTGCCATTTGATAATTACAGTTTTCTTTCCCTTATTAATACTTCTGTCTTTCACTGAGAAGCTGTATTATTGCTTTCTCCTATTACTTGGAGTATACACTGTTGATTCTAAAATGATTATCTTGTAAATTTGCCTTTAGGCTACTCACATAGCCCTACATTATGATGACAAGATGGATGTAATTACTGGTTTGAGACAGAAGACCTTCTATGGAAGGCCAAACTGGGACAATGAGTTCAAGCAGCTAGCCGAAAAACATCCTAGGTAAGGCAGGTTGGCTTCTAACCTTGTTAGGTAACTTGTCTCTCAGCATAAACAGTGGGAGGAGGGGAGGGCAAACCTTTCTAAATGACCCTTTTAAACTAATTCAGTTTTTTTAGCTGTGTGGAAAGAAGATTTATGCTTAATGAAGCTTTTAATGAAGAAATCTCGGAAAGAGAATGCCAATAAAATCTAATTTTTGGACAAGAAAATCTAATATTTAGAAGTATTTCAATATCCTGGCCTTTGTCCAGATATAATTGAAACACACAATCCAATTACTGTTCTGCACAAAGGACAAAGTAGCATTAATTTCCCTTGAAGATGGTTATTAAAGAGATAAACTGTGATTTTTTTCTTATGATGTCAAGGATATGTTTGTTCCCTGAACATATTTGGCTACTCTTGCAAGACTATGCTGTTCTGTTATTAGTTCATCTCTGCTGGCAAAGACAGTTCATTTGAACTTGGTGGATTCGCTAGTGGTCTGAGAAAAGCTTCTTTGTTCCTGAAAGTCTTTGAAGCAAGAATTTGAAATATTTTGTGTTCAGCGGTAGAAAATTCCAGAATCTTTGGGACCCTTTATGATTTCCAAACATTTACCTGCTAATGCAAAATAAAGGCTTGCACTTGGGAGACAGAGATACAAAAAGAAAAAAGAAGAAAACTTTTTTTTAAAGATGAGAAAGCTGAAAAGGAGGAGATCAAAGAGAATACAGAAAGCTACAAGAATACCATAAAATTACAAAAATAACAGTAATAGAGAAACCACTTGATAGAGGTCAAAATAAATACAATCAGGAAATAAGGGAAGGTTAAAAATAGAAAGAGGCCAAGGGTAGAAAATATGATTTTTGAAAGACCTTTTATAGGGGTTCTACTGCAAAAACAGAGCTTTTTAAAGTTATAGCTGAAACATTATAATTTTGTTACCTTTTTAAGAACAGCTGAGAAAAGCATGGTTTTCTGATGCTCAGGGAAGGAGATGGGTATTAATTTTCTTTACTGGATCTTGTGATATTTCCTTAGAAAGCCAGTGCTCAAGTGACAGAAAAATCTGTATTTGCTTCTGAACCTAGATGCACATGTTGATGGTCAACTTTGAACTTCTTAAAGAAAACACTGCATGAAATATACACTCCTTGTGCACACTGAATCAAAAAACTCCCTACCTTTTCTTGCTCTGAGTTACAGAAGATTCAAGAGTTGAAGAAACTCAAGAGTTTCTACTGTATGTTGGAAAAATCAGTTTGTATGAACTGACTAAATTTTGGGTTGCTGCATCTAGGTCTACCAACTTTCCCATGGTGCAACGGTGTCTTTTTGCGGATTAGCACAAATATATCACTCAGGTTGAACCTGAGTGTAATCAAGAACTAGAGCAGTATGGGGGGACTACAACTTTGGCACCAAAATCAGATCTACAGCCACTCCTTTCCTGGAGCAAACTTTTTGAAACACACTGTCACTTGTCACTTGCATTGTGCTTAAGTAGGCTCAGTTTCCCCCAGTAACACAGCATATGTGCATCTGTGTGCTCATATATATGTTTAAAAGAACATGTGTTGTATACTTAAAAGAAAACTCTTTAAAGCCCTTTGCAGCAAGAAACCAGGTTTCCAGTTCCTTTTAACACACTTGTGCACTTATGAGCACAACTGTTTGTTACATTGTTCATCATGTTCTTGTTATTTATGAGAACTATTTACTTTTTTTTTTTTAAATCAGCCATCAGTATTAAAAAGAAATAAACAACAACAACAACAACAACAAAGAAAAATACTAAGAAACAACTGAACGTTTTATGCATTTTTTAGGGAAAAAAAAAATTTAACTTGTGGAAAAAAAGCACCGAACATTTTCAGGCCAAGCAGTGTGTTTGTTTCTCTGAATTTAAAAAAAAAAAAAAAAAAAAAGTACGACAATCAAAACCAAAGAACTATGATTCAAAATAATTTGTGACCTCTAATACAGCAATCCAAATAAATAAAGCAATATGACATAATAAACACTGAAGTATTAAAATAATTATATTGTAATACTTTGTGACAGTAACAAAACTTTTCAAACGCATTTCTCAAAAAGCCATTTCAAAAGATATAAACAAAGCTGGATGCTGTCAAAAATTGCAGTTTATCTATTTATTCTGCTGTTTTTATGTTTTTTGTTGTTATTGTGATTACAGCAACAGTATTGGAGTATTCTTCTGTGGACCCAAGACTCTCTCTAAGATCCTTCAAAAGATGTGCAGCTCCTATTCATCAGTTGATCCAAGAGGAGCTCAGTTTAACTACAATGAAGAAAGTTTCTAGGCTGTACTTCTCAATTCTGTAATAGGTATTACCAAGTTGTGCATTTTTCCTCACCTTCTCCTGTCCTCTTCCCATTCTGCAGCATTCAGTCCAGATGTTGAGAACTGTAAATTGAAGCAGCTGCACTGACTTCAGCAGAAAAATGCCATCCTATGCCAACTAAAGTTTTGGACCCTATCCTTAGCCTTTCCTTCAAAGAACCGAAGGGCTGATTCTTCATTGCTTAGTCAATGATGCTGTGAATCCAACCACACCTCTGTGAAAACAAATACAAATCACTATACTTTAAAGGAAAAGGTGCGAGAAAAATGGCCATTTAGATCTGTACGTTGCTATTGTGTATGATCAAACTACTACTGCAGGCAATATTATCATTCCTGCTGTTTAAATCATGTCCAGTTATTCAAAGCATTTTCCTTTCTGATGTTCTGATCTTGTACTTCTAGTCTCCTACTGAGCACACATCTACATCGTCTTTTTTCCATAGCAATGCTGCTTAAATATATACTTCCTAACAAATTCCTTTTGACCTACCAAAGCAGGCACCATTTAAACCTGCCATTTCTGCAGTGATACTGGTGGTGCATGCAATAATCTAATATTTTCTGAAGGTTAAGTAGACTCCAGAAATTTTTGCTCTCAGCAAATGGATCTCCTGAGACAGGCAACTGAAACTGAGGGAAAAAGTAACGTGTCCTTTAAATGCCACACTGCTTCATGGGCATTGAAGAACAGGCTTTAAAATATATAGATTCACAGATTCAGAGATATCACAGGGTGGCTGAGCTGGGAAGGGACCTCTGGAGGTTCTGGGTCATGAGTCCCTTCTTCCACCTCTTCTGCACTTTGTTTTTTTACTTTTTTTTTTTTTTTTTCTCTATGAGAGACTTGTTCATCCATGCAGGCCTCCTACCACCTTTGTTTGACATCCTCCACAGCCAGATGGATCATTTTTGAGCTTGGAGGAGGTGATTCTCGAAAATCATCCAATTATATGGATCTCTCTTTTCTTCAGGACCTTACACGGGATCGTTCCAAGCAGGTCCCTGCCAGAGTCTACTTTCCTGAAGCTTAAAGTTGTGATTTTGTTATTTGCCTTGTATCTCTCTCTCTGGATCCTGAACTCCACTATCTCATGGTCACTGCAGCCAAGGCTGCCCAGAACCGTTACATACTTGACCTGGTTTCTAAGTGTGAGCTCCAGCAGAGCGCCTGCCTTAATTAGATCCTCAAACACCTCCATAAGGAAGCCATCATCACTGTGCTCCAGAAATCACCTGAATTGCTTGGTCCCTGTCATGTTGTCCCTCCAGCAGATATCGGCGTGGTTCAAGTTCCTTATGAGGACCAACACGTTAACATGAGACTTCCAGTTGCCTGAAGGAGGTCTCATCTGCTTGGTTATTAGGTAGTTTGTAGCAGACACCCACCACAACATAACCCACATTGGTCTGCCCATTAATCTTGACCAGCTCTCAGCTGGCTTCTCGTCCATCCCTAGGCTGAGCTCCATGCATTCCTGCTGCTCTCTCACGTACAGGAGAGCTGCCCTCCTCAGCATCCCAGCCTGTCCTTCCCAAAGAGCCTGTAGCCATCCACTGCTGCTCTACGAACAAGTGAATTATCCCACCATGTTCCTATGTTCCCAGTGAGATCATAGCCCTTCAATGGTATGCAAACCTCTAATTCTTCCTTTGTCCCCCCTATGCTATGTGTGTCAGTGTACAGCACTTTAGAGAGGCATCCTCTCATGTGGGTTTTCCAGAGAAGGTATGAGAACTTCCTTCACCATGCTGTCTTGCAGGCACTTGCTTTTTTTGCCTGTGTATACTTATGGTGGGCCTGTATTTCTGATTACTCAGCCTCTCCTGTTCACATTGTCCTGCACACTTGGCCAACTGTGTCTCCTCACTTGGCCGTCGGTCAACCACTCCCTCCCATCATTCCTAGTTTAAAATTCTCCTCACAGGCTGGCCAGCATATGGGCCTTTGCCCACTGCAGGCAGATCCCATGTTTTCCTAGGAGTCCTCGATCCTCGAAGGGGGTCCCACGGTTGTATAAGCCACCTCCCTGTTGTCAACACCAGCTGCACAACCAGTTGTTGACTTGCAGGATCCATCCCCAAGTTCTTCATCACATCAAAAAGCCTTTTGGTTGGTTGGTTGTTCAACAAAGTCTGCAGATGTGGGAGGAACTGTATTTGCATGCCATTTCATCACATGCCAAGTTGACAGCCTTGAGAATGGTGTATCTAAAATGCACCTATACATATATCACTGCCTAGTGTTTTTAACAAAGTCTAATTCTTATTTGCATTTCTTGTATTCTTGTAACTGATCCAGCCTTTCCTCACAGGTCACAGACTGTTACCCAGAACAGTTTTTTGTTCTCTGATATACTGATGCAGCTCTGAGAGGTAGTTACGAAACAATAAGTCATCTTTTCACCTCTGCAGACCTTCTGAGGTGGCTGCTAGGAGTCCAGATGTACAGTTCAGACCAGCTACTGAGCTGCCTGGCAACCTTGTGGCAAACAAACCAGCCAGGTGCCAGCAGTCCCTGGAGTCACATCTTCTAATATGGTGAGACGAGTGTAAAGCTGTGCATGCCACAGTACAACCAGTGGTGATGTCTCCAAGAGATGACTGTCTCCATCTGGTTAGGTGAGCCAGCCTTGTGGCACAGTGTGTGTCAAAGTGATGAAACTACAGCCTTCATGAGACACCAGTCTTTACTCCCACCTTCTAATGTCTCTCACTGGCACAAGAGCTGCCATTGCTATAGTTCCTGTCCTCCAAAAGAGGTGCTTCCCTCACAGCTTTGCATTGCTCATCCTCCAAGTCTGCCTGAGTGTATCATTGCTGCTTTTCAAGATCTGATGTTGTCTTGCACCTTCAAGTCCTATTTGTACTTATCTTTGTGACTTCAGCACTGTTAAGCATGTGGAACATACAGATAGCTTTAGAAGGATAGGGGGAAACAAAATAAAATATGTGGGACTCATGCAAGCTAGAAAACCATGGAATATATTTCCTTACTTTGCTCCCCCAGCACAGAAAGTTAAAGAAAAACTACAACCAAATTGGCCTGAGGTGTAGTGAAGTTCACTAGGATCACATAATGCATTTACCCAGCCACACAATAAAGGTGGGAGGTAGAAAACATCCTGTGTATATCTTGAATAAGACAAATGGCAACATTATATATGTACACTTATACATACACGCGCGGGAAATGCCCACTAGAGGGGACATAGCTTTATAGACAAAAGAAACAATAATAAAAATTATGTCACAGAGGACTACAAGATTATTTTATATCTTTTCTATTGGAGGTTAATGGTATGTGTGAACCGAGCTTGATCTACAAGATACAGTTGTATTATTATTAAGTTTAGGGCAATGCATCTTTATTTTAAAATTGTTGAAGTTTTCTTAAACGCCTGCCTGTGTGAAATGATTAATGTGGTGCATACTGTGTAGCAGTAGAGTGAGTGGAGAATTAGAGCCTCTGCCAGTTCACCTAGAGGCATTTATCTTTTATTTTTTTCCCTGGTGCCCGTGCTGAGCCTCAGGGTAAGCTGACACATTTTTTAATATAAATTAAGCTTCTTTTTTTATGTGCGTTGAAAATCTTGAAGGAAATGAGAAATGTGTGTAGGCACCAGTACCAGCTGCCATTGCATGAAAGAAAGAGGTGACAATTTCCTGCAGATTCTGAATGATTGTTTTAATGGGGTTGGATCGGAGGTAACAAGCACAAAGATATTGTGCTGCCAGAAAAACAGGATCTGTTCTCCCCCTAGCCTCATGCAACAAGATGTAACATTTAGCTTCTGGCTCAACATGGCATCTCTTCACTGCTTTGATTTATTCCCACTTTTGCAAATCACTGTGGTATGCTACAGGAGATGCATTTAGAGCCCTTGTTATAGTTCATTGAGTAGCACTGCTGTTATCACCACCAGAGGAGAATTTCACTTGTATCAGGACTGAGTGACCTAGAATAAACGAAAAAAAATAATAATAATAAAAAAAAAGAAGTGGGAAGGTTTGTTGGACTAGGATGAAACTGCATTTAAGTTGAATGAAAATCCCTTTATTACAAATACAATTTAAATCAAAATGGAAACTAGGAAGATTTGGCTTCCTGCCTTGTTTTGAATAACACTGAGCACACAGCAGCTATGATAATGTGAGTGCATATGTAATGACTCTATTATTATGTTTATATATGGAAACATCATTCACTGTCATGGAAAATGAAACATATCTTCATGGATTTGTCCGTTCAGCTTCTTCAGCAGGAAGTGTTCAGCACTGTGTAGGAAAATAGTAGTAAATAAAGTATAGTCATAACAACACAAGCTGATCACATCCTGTGACAGAAAACTAATCATAGACAAGGATCATAAATATACAGATTAATTATTTTGGCTCTAACAACAAAAATAATGGTATTACAATAAGGGTTGTGTTATGATAATTTAAACTTAATCACAAGTAAGCATAAGTTGAAATATGTTTTTATGTTTTGGGCTCTCCTCCTTTCTCCCTCCCCCAAAGTTATGCATGCAGTAGAAATTATTTAAGCAAGTGTGTGTCTTAGGTTAAACAGGAACCACCACTTTTAACAGGATGTCTATCATATGGGACATGTACCATAGCATTACAAGGATCTCCTGCTTCTTTCCTGCTTTTAGATGTAAAAGGGTTAACGGTAAATGTAAAAGGGTTAAGAGGGAATTTTAACTGCAAAAAAAGTGCAAAACTTTTCAAATGTTTGAGTATGCCTGATTAGCAGGAGATCTTATGAGAACTGCCTTAAAGGCAGCTCAGCCACTCTGGAAAAGTAATAAACTTAAATGACATGGTGGCTTTATAATCCCAGCAGGTCAACAATTTCAGTGATTTTTTATTTTATCTATTTTTTTTTTTTTTGGGGGGGGGGGGGGGGAGGGGTGGAAGGGGAACTCACCTGAATTCCTTCAGGAACAGTGAAAAGGCAAAGAAAAATGTGACACTACTTCCACGCAGCTTGCCCTATGAGTACCAAAAGCTAAAATAAAATGTGCGTTTGGGGAATGCAAACCCATGGTGGTCAAAGCAGTATAGCAGGAGATAGCCCAGAAGGTGCATGACCACGTGCAGCAGAGGCTAATTGTCCCCAGGCCATTCTCTCTTTTCCTGACACTTCTTAGTCAATCAAATGCCAGGCACAAATCTGCCTTGGTCACGAGAGACAACACCTCGCAGGGTGGAGGGCAACCTACCAGGGACCTGCTGGCCTAAACTTTCCGAGTGCTGAAAACTGGCTGAGCTGAGGCTTTCTTCCATCAGTCAGGGCATCTGTTCTATAGCAGCAATTCCATCTCCTTGTGTCTGATCATTTAATTGTCTGAGAAATTCTGCACTTCTACGTCTGTGAAATAAAATCAGGTGTCCATTACATTAAAGCTGCAGACAGGAACAGAAACATATCCCAGGAATGCCTCCTTACATGTTGCTGAACATGTTCAAGCAAGAGCGAACTGATGACCTGTGCTTTGAAACTCTAGCAAGATAGTCTATTTAACATGAGTCTTCTTGACCTTCAACAAATCATGTCTTACAGTGAAAAAAAAAAAATCTCATTTGCACAATGGTTCTAATATATGTGAACAAATGTGTTAATTGACATGGAAACATACCTTTTCTCCTATCAAAAGCAAGGAAGGACTAAAAGGCTTAAATGTTACTATCCTTTCAGAATACATAGAAACAAACAAAAGTTGTATCGTATAATGAACCACTCAAACAAGCATATTTCAAAGGCCAGCTGCTTCAAATATTTGCAACTATTATTTCTAAACAATAATGACTTCTAACATGGTAAGACATTTATATTCATTGAGGATAAAAGCCCTGAGCCTGCCAATACTTACACATGTGCTCTACTAACTTCAAACAATCTTTTTACTGTCCTAGAGGACTAAATATGGTTCCCTTTGAAGCTCATGCATAGAAGACTGATGTCAGGCTGAAGGTTGGGTCCGGAAGGCTGATCTGTATTATTCAGCTATTAAACTACTGGACTGTCTTGATTCTTGGGTAGAGACTTTCTCTGGTGCAGTAATTCTGAATATGAAAGACAATTTACAGTCATGTTCGCCTTAAGGTACACAGATAAGATTGCATTTATGCACTTTAATAAAAGGCCTGGTTTTCAGTGGTCTTGTAGCTTCTTGTAAGGAAAAAATGTGGCTGTTCAGAGAGTTTTCCTCTTTTTTTTTTTTTTTCCTCTCAAATGATGAATAACTAAATCTGAACATTTTATTCTGTGGAAATACAAAAATAAGCAGGAGTGAGGGCAGATACAAGTCTGTCCTCTGAAACAGCGTGCCTGGTCTCCAGCCTACGTCTGACCATTCCCCAGCATTGCTGCACTGAATTTTAAATCTCTTGTCCCACTCAATGGTTTGTGCCCTAGCTTCTCTGCATAAAAACAACATCTTTCCTTCTGCTGCTGTCCAAGGCTGCAAAAACCCACACAGAAATCATTACTGTCAAAAACTGAACTAAGTGGAACTTTGTGAGCAAAAATAAAGAAGCACGCATAAACCTAAATTAACACACAGTAGTTGTGGAAAGGGTGTACATAGGAAATTTGCAGAAACCTGTGTACTTCAGATCTCACAGACACTGATGTTCACAATTCCCTCTTACTGTAACAAGCACAATGTATTTATTCTTGGGTTTCCAGGAATTGATCAAAGTTTAAAAAATGAAAGAAAAACTTGAATTCTAAAGGTCACAGGAACCTGATCATCCCACAACACTGAACACTCATTAATTACACGTTACTATACAATTACGTTACATTTAGATTCAATGTTTAGATTGAGGGATGCCTACCATTTACACATTAATGTTAATAAAATAACCATGCTGTTTTCTGAGTTTGTATGCTGCTAAGGAAATTCAGAGGGCTATGCAGGACAAACAAATGAAGCAAACAACGTATGCTCTGATACTGGTCAACATACAAGTTACTTTAAATATAAACATGTGGAGAACAGGAAGATTTGACTGAACTGGACTTTGGGTAACATAAACATGCCCAAGTACAATGTCTCGGACAGGAATATGTATCGCATGTTTTATTATTTAATGGAAGCTGTGGTTGTCATTACAAAGATGTATCTATAGTACAAGACATCAAGCATAATCACAAACACTGGCCACCCTATGCATATTACAGCAAATACCTCATCCTTCTATAACATTGTGCATTCACAAAGGAGCCTGAAATACTTTAAAAATAGCCTGGTGCTGGGAGGTGCTGAGTTGTAAGAGCTTTTAGTAAAACCAAAAGAAATTGTAGCTGCTCGGCATTCTGCAGAACCAGACCTTTGCAGTCCAGTCAATGAAATTAACTGGAGTTTTGCCAGAAAGAGGACAGTATAATTTGGCTCAGATAGTCAATGCCAATGCAAAATTATATGTATTACCAATATTGAATGCTGAAGTTAAAAATAAAAAAAAAAAAAAAGAATTCACTTCAAATGGTCTGCTTTGTTTATAGTTACATAGCCAATGCTTTACTACATGCTGATTGTCTTATTACTATAGGTATAGATAGCCATCAATAATGAAGTCCATAAGTGGGAAGACATCTCTTCGGGGAAGCATGCAATTATATCCAGACGTTACTGTTACTACACTAGGCTCTAGTTCAGCAAAGCATTTGTGCTTATGCTTAATTAAAGGCATACAAGATAGGTTCTGTGTTTCAAGGAGGTTAGCACATGCTCAAGGCTTCGTCCATATCTTGAAAGCTTTCTTCAAGTGAGAACCCAAATGCCTCTGTGTGGCAGTGCTTCCAAAATATAAGACTCTTTTCACAGGGTTACTGAAGAAACTGTGAATCTCCTGGGCTTTTTTTCTCCAAATAAATCATATCATTAAAGACAGGCATGAAATTGGTTGTCCTCTTTTCTGGGGATCCAGTAGGACCAACCTCAATTCTTAGGTTTGCATTTTCCTGTAAAAACTGGTTGTAATATGGTTCCCTAACGAAAAAGGATTCATACAGCTATGCTGTCTGTCTGCCTGCATATTGGTTCCATTTCCAGCCTCTCTCTCCCTCAGCAAATATTGTTTAATTTACCAACCGATTTCAACCAAGATATAAGGTATATTAATCTGAACTCTTATATAATCTATATAACCAAAATGGTCTGAATACCTCAAAAGCTTGACAAGTGAGCAATGCCACTGAGCAGTCACTGAAACAAAGTGTCTGAACACCCCTGACTGAGAAGCCGCACACCTCTGAGCATGGAAGGCATTCCAGGCTCATAGCATAGTACTGAATCGTGGAAATTAGTGACTCTAAAGAAGAAACTGAAGCTTTACCAGACAAACGTCCCATCACACTCACTCAATAAAATATTGCAGCAAAAGAGATAATTGTTTCTTTGTACACAGAAGGGATGAGACTAATATTGGTATATTGCAAATTGTTCTGTTGTACATCTCAGAATGTTAAGAAATGAGGGTAGAGGAAAAAAAACAGACATACTCGAGGACTTCAGAAAACACTTGCAATTAAAGGGCTCAATCAGCTTAGCATATGAAAACTTAGATTAAGAGATGACTCTATAACAGTGTGCAAGCACCTTCATGTGGAGAAAGTCTAGGAACCAGCAGACTCTTTAATCTAGCAAAATGAGCAATTTCATATAGGAAATAATGTGGTTACTTTTAACAGACAAGCACTATAGCTACTGGAAAGACACTGTCATAGGACCTGGTAAAATCTCTATCTCTTGTTGTCATCCCATCAAGCCTGGGTGCAACTCTAGAAGATCCAGAAGATCCAGTACATATCCATACTGGACAGATACAAGTTAGGCTCAGTTAAGTGGATGTATTGCTGCACCTGAGTAACAAGGTGCCAATTATTGGCTGCTGCTACTTAAGCATCAAAGGAAAAAGGTGCAGTGGTCCTTTTAGTGTTCAAAATGCTTTGAATGTATGTTTTCTCACAATATCCTTGTCAGGTGGAAAATTTAGAACTTCCAGTTTTAGATGGAGGACTGAGACATGGAAATGCTAAGACATTTACCTCAACTCTCAGAAAAATGGCAAAACAAGGAAAAAACCACAGCCTTCCAGGACCAAGACTATTGCTTGAACTGCTACAGCAATCTTCTCCTATAAACTGCATTTTGTGTATTTGACATGGCCCTTAATAATATCCGAGAACGAGCTTTCTGAATGACCATGAAACAGAAATGAATGATTTTCTTACTAATGGCAATCATTAACGTTGCTATTAGACAGTACAACTTGAAAGGCAAATATTTTGATTCCCATGAATTGGGTGATACATGCTTGCTTGCTCTAAGAATTGCATACATTTTATAGAGTATTTACATGAGAAGTAGGTCCTCTGACATACAGTGAGTGATTTCTGTGATTAAATGGGAGATTTAAAGAAAAAAAAAATCAAAAAAGTATATATAGAAAAAAAAAAAAAAAAACAAGCTTTAGGGTTTTCTACTAAGCAATAGTGTCCAGATATCTTAGTACAGATTTTGATACTGGACTCAAGCTTGATTGTACTCCAAGCAAAGAACACAAGAAAATGCCTGTTGCCTCACATGCTAAGGGGATCCAACTAAACACCATGCAGCATAGCATGGCACAGTAATGGGCTGTCAAGAAGGCCAAGATTTCATTTTCAAGTACAATAGATCAGAAAATTGTAAAGCTCCTCTTTAAATATTTCATGTGAAGAACAAACTATAACAAAAAATAAAGCTAGGTAAATAAATAACAGTCTGCTTCAGTTTCCTGGGATGCACTTATCCCCTTTATGACTATTTGAGCCTACATTGCATTTGTTTGCTTTCTGATTTCTGCCACCTTGCTCATACTTAGAGAATTTTCTGAGATTGCAAAGGTGGACCCGTTTATTTCTTATATCTCCCATTAACAGCTTAAAATAAATTCTAACAGAAACATATATGGTGTCTTCATCCTGACTCTTTATCACCTCTGCATTATTGGCTCCATAGTAATCCAAGCTAATGGCATTTAGTTATTGCCCTGCTTAAAGGTACATTAAAGCTGTGTCTGCAATAATGCCATTTACAAGAGTAAATTCATTCCTTCTCATTCCATTCACTAATATTTTCTATTAAATTAATGCTAGGGGAGGAAGGATTTAGTATACTTCACGTCCTGCAGAAGTAATCAGAAAATATTTATGAACATTTGCAGTTGTGATAGGAGGAATAGAACAGAAGGTATTTTATTATGCTGCTCTTATCCTATTTTTTTTTTCTGATGTTAACTACTGTAAAAAAAATCCAAAGCTCATCTAGGGAAATGAATCTATGAATTTTCAAAATTTCCCATCAGTAGGGAGAAAAAAAAAGTAATTCATACCTTACCAGGTAAGTTCAAGTCCACGAGGCACTGGTACACACTGTTAAACAGAAGAATGAAAACTACTCTAAAAGACAATATCAATCTAGAAATTCAGTCACTGAGAGCTTGCTTCATGAACTGAAGCTAATTAATGCTCTCATGTAGGGTTGAACCCAAACCATCATAATGATAGCAGCTCCACAGCTGAATTACTTTTTTAGTATTCTGCCACTTAAAATTCCACCCAGTCGCTTTAAAAGGATTGAGCACATGATTAAATTGTTCTTTGGGAAGGGAAGAGATGAACAATTAAAATCTCCTAAAAAACAAAGCTGACCTAAGGTATTTAAATACAGACTGACTTGCAAAACACTTTCTGCAAAAAGCATCTTTTAATTATCTGCACAGAGCTACTCCTTGCCCAAATATATTTGGAAGCTATAGAAAAAGCACCTTTGTCATCTCACTTTTACATAGCCACTTCAGCAAAGTTGAATATCCTAATATTAAAGCACAACACAGAAAGCTGACAGTATGAACTATGCAATTTTTTAAAATCAGAGCGATTTGTTCATGCAGATATCTGGAATAATGTGGAAATAAAAACCAAGGGTAGATAGAGCTGATCCCTTTACTTTGAGAATGGAAAATAGCTGAGATCACTCTTAAAGAGGATATAAATATGGAATATTTGCAAGTTAATTTTACATTTTACAAAATGGCTTTAACTTGGGACATTCTCCATGGCTGCACTTTTGTGTTCTTCCAGTTTATATGAATTCCTATTTGCTATTGTTTGTATACTTTGCTTTCTGTAATAGACAAGAATGAGATTTCTATGTGTGTTTAGGTTGGGAGACAATGATCAGATGTATATGGCTATAAAACCACATCTGCTAATGTCTTTAAATGATGCTACAGCTGCTTAAAATCATAACATTTACTCATCTAGGTTATCAACTAAATCAAAATTATATTTGCAACTGGATTTTTCATCAAATACATGGGATTATCAAAGGTAACATTTCAAAAGGAATTGAGTTAGGAGACTAAATCACATTGACTTTCAATACAATGCAGGCATCTATGTGACATAAATATGTGACATATATAGATTAGTATTTTCAATACTGACCCATGTCACAGGTACGACAAGCCTTTCGCTGTGTTGGGCAGCAGCACATTTGAACTGAGAAGAAGCCAGAGGCCTTAAGCAAAGGAGGGGCAGAGGAAGTGTAAGAGGACACAGAATTTGTAGTTCCGACTGTTAAGTGAAGCATGGTCTTGCTCTCAACCAGGAATAGCTGCAAGGCTTGCTTGTGCTGACTGAAGGAGCATTGCTGTTTTCTTCTGTCTGGCGTGTGGATTGCCTTAGAATTTATTACAAGTCATGCAAGCTAAGCCAGCTTGTAGACTCAAACCAACATGGCTTTGGCAGTCACTTGTCACAGTCTGAAGATAAGATCAGTTCCGTAGTGGGGCAAACATGGGCAATGAGGGTATGGTTGATGAGCAAACTGGTTCCAAAAGTTGTGGCAGGATGGGTGGTAGGGTAGCAGGAGCTGCAGGAGGCAGTAAGGCAAGAAGAGGCTCCGCAATAATTATTTTAACTACTGGATTAGGTTCAGATACGTCACACAAGGTAGTGGCACACACAAGTGAATGCTAATATGGCAGTAGCTCCTCTACAGATGTTTAAGTGATTTGCAAGGCCCACGAATGCAGCAGCCATGTATGGTCTCTCTCTCTGTGATTGACACAGTGTATGGCACAGGGCATAGCACTGCCATCTATTCCTGTAGCAATGCCAGTAAAGATGCTTACTGATGATACTGATGATTTAGGCTAAAAACATGTTTTTCAGACTTGTGTTCAGGACAACATCAATGCAGCCCAGGAATTTGTGCAGCTCGCCCACAAGTATGTTTCCTTGTTGAATCAGTGATTTTGTAATAACTTCTGTCTGGCACCGTACAAAAAAGTTTTGCTTCTAGAAATGTCTCTAGCCCTGAGGAAATGATATAATATACAGAAAACTTCTAGGAATTTTGACTTGGTCTTTAGACAACCAGAAGAGCCAAAAATATTAAGAACCTTAACTCAAGTTTGTCAACTCCTCCTGAACTCCTGAGCTGGGCTCCACTCTGAGCTGTGTCTAGTTTTTAATGTCCACATTGACATTGGGAGTCATGGCAGATACCAGAAGAGGTTTAGGAGAAGTAAGCACCTTCGCAGAAAGGAGAGATCCTTAATTTATTTCACTGAGAAGAAGTCACAAAACTCATGTCTATAGTTCCCTCATGTTGTGTACATTTATCTGTATCTCCAAGGTTGTTGGAAAGCTGCTAGAATTACAATGGGAGGGACACAGGTAGCAGACAACTCAGAGCTCCCAAACCTGAACAAGCCCAACACAAGTTTATGAGGAGCAGCTGTGGACCCTATCATGTGGCCACAGAGACAGTGACACTTAGGTAAGGAGATGGTGGCAAATGGCTGACCTTGCTGCAAACAGGTTTAGTCTGGAAACTAGACCCTAGGAGGCTGATTTCTGTTATGGATCATGAATCAAGTTCCGTACACTGGCATAACTGCCTAGAAGAAAACATCTTTTCCTCGTATTTCTTCAAAACAATTAAAATTTTGCCCCAAATGGTGGATCACTGGAGGTGGATCACAGAAAAACGGTCTCTGCAGTTTGACCTGAAAACCACTTGTTTCCGGGGCAGGCAAAATTCCAAGAGAGCTCACCAGGCTTTAAGGTCACTCTACAGACGACTGGCAAAGGGGATGCCAACTCATCCAGGATTCCTAATATCTTAGGTAAATGTCCCAGTGAAGATAGCACATGAGGAAGGGATCAGGGCTTCCCAACACCAGATCTTGATTTCTAGTCAGACAAGGTCATTCAAAAGCAACAACACCCCAGGCTGCATTACTGAAAGCACTGCCAGCAGGTTGAGGGAGGTGATTCTTCCTTTCCACTCAGCATTGTTCAAACACACCAGGAGTGCTGAGTCTGCTGTGCTGGGCTACCCAGTAAAGATATGGAGCTACTGGAGTGAATCCAACACAGGACCACAGAGACATTTATAAGGGACTCGAACATCTTTCATAACAAGACAGGCTGAGAAAGCTGGGACTGTTCAGCCTGCAGAAGAAAAGCCCCAGAGGGATCTTATCAGCGTGTATAAATATCTGAAGAAAGGGAATGAAGACAAGAGAGCCAGTGGTGCCCAGTGACAGAACTAGAGGCAATGGACACAAATTGAAACAATACATATATTGCCCTCTAAACACAAGAAAAAACTTTTGTAACTGTGAGGGTGGTCAAACACTAGCACGGGTTGCCCAGAGAGGATCTGGAGTCTCCATCCTTGAATGTATTTAAAAATTGACTCAACATGGTCCTGAGCATCCTGCTCTGGCTGACCCTGTTTGAACAGGGGGGTTGAAAAAAATTATCTCAAGAGCTCTCTTCTAACCTAAACAATCTTGTGATACTGTAAAGATGTTGCTGTATTTCTTGTTTGGAATTTAACAAGTTGAAGGGTGATCTATGGACTTTTCTCCCTTTCTGTAATTATACACACAGGGGCACCAGAAAATGCTGAACCTGCAGGAAAAAAGAAAAAAAAAGAAAAAAGAAAAAAGAAAAGGAACCAGAAGTGAAAATATGAATATACCCTCAGTCTGAAGGGCAGGTTGGATGGAGTCGCATACTTTGCAAAGCATCTACAGGTCATGTAGTATTCTCAATAATAACATAATTCAGTGTTTAGTGTTACTTGCCAAAAATGTGGTTGGATTTTGCTTTCTGCTGGAAAAACAACAACAAATTGTCAGTAATTCTCATTTAGAATCATAGAATCTTTTTCATTCAGATTGGAAAAAAACCCTTTGATCATCAAATCCAATTGTTTATTTAAACCATTATTCAAAATACCAAGGTGAGACAGAAAGCTGAAAATATCTTTTGTTTAGTAGGGGAATGTGGCCAACCGAAATTATGGAAAATTCAAAGTTGTGCTGTCCGAACTAACCATAAGGATTCAAAGTTGTATCTTGGCAGAGGACCTAAATGGCTCCTCAGAGAAAACCTATCATAGATCCAAAAGAGAAAGCTACATGACTAGTTAAGAAGTTGCCAGATGTGTTTATAGAGGCCAGACGAGCACCTTATCTTTCTGAGCGTATGACTTAGAAATCACTGCCTAAGTGTAAGAAAGCCCCTTGCAAGATGGTTATCAAAGACAATCAAGAAATAGTTACAGAAAATAGTTAATTTAAGCATCTTTGAAAATTCCCGATTGTATCAGTTTATAGTATCTGCATTTTGTATTGATTTCCGGCCTTCTTAAATGCTTTCTTGCATCACTTGTCATAACCAGCAAAAATCACTCATCCTTCATCATCTGCCTCTCACTTTGGCAAGATCCCTTTCTTTGTATCCTCTCCTTTTATATTGCAACATATGCCGTGCATCCTCACATTCACTCACCCCTTATCAAAGCTCCCTGAGTCTGCTTCCCAAAAACCTATTCATTGTTGAGGGGCCACCTGGTTCATGAGAGCAGCCCATGTTTCAGTGAAGCACCTTGATGTTTTCTCCCCTTTGCCTTCCCTGTAAACATCCACAAAGATCCCTTATCGTGCCCTTCAGATCCTTCTTCTGTGATGCTATAAGAAAAATGCTGCCTTGCTGAGGCCACAGCTTGCCACACTGACAATTACTAACTTATTCTCTTCATCTGCCAGTATCCACATTTTCTCTATTCTTTTACACATAGACAGCAAGGTTTTCCAGACAGAGCTCATATCTTCTGCTGTGCTAGACCCCAGTCTGCCATGCTGGGGTTCTGCTGGGGGCCTCTGGGTGTAATTACGATATCAAAAATATCCCTTCTAAGTTTTGAACACAACATTGAATAGTGTCTATTTAACATACAAGGCTGAACAGACACATTCATTAGCAGCCTGAATGGAGCTGTGACTCCAAATTAACTTCAAACAAGTTTTGGAAGTGAAAAGAAAGGAAGAAATCAGTTTACCCTATCTACCTCCATTTTCAGATTACAGTATGACAGCAAGTATCTAGAAGTAAGCAGTTCACTGCTATGTTTTTAAAAATAATAAAATATATTGGTTTAAAAGCAAATCAAACCAAAAAGACATAAAAGAATTAAAATGTATTTCCATCTGGTGAAAATCAGCAAAGTCACCATGGCTTTAACAGAACTGTAACAACTTACAGCAGTAAAAAGTCCAAGCACAATATATTTTGAGACTATTCACACTGTTGATTAGGAGAGCAACTTCTTGTGGATGATTTTTAATTTCAGTACAGCACTTCCCTTTGTCCGACAGTAAAATCACTCCAGTTAGCTGTATTCTTCACCACTCATCACTACAGTAATGGTGGTTGTTTGCTGCCTCAGAAATGTGTGGTCAGAATGCAGGGGCAGCTACAACATCCTCATGATGCAAGCAAGTCAAAGTTCAAACAGAGGCACTACATTTTATTGTACATGTTGTATAATACTGTAAAATACTGTATTTTTTTTTTTTTTATCAGGAAAGAAATTACGTAAAATCTAACATTAAATGTAATTCTTTCTTTTTAGAACAGATTTTTGAATGTCTTCTTACCCTTTTCTTAGCAACACATAAATTCTGACCTAACCTACTTAGGAGCTTCCAAAGAGCGGAGCTGCTGTGATTAACAACCTACCCTTCCACGTGGCATATTTAGTAAACCTGAACCTCCAGGTTTTGTAGCTTGGACTTTGCTTGCTAAATCTTCCTTTCTTGTTTACTGTAAGGTTATATCATTGACCTTCTGCTTTTTATTTCTGCTCAGGAGAATATACGGCCTTCATATTCCAGCAGCCTGACTCGACATAAGGACACAGAGTGAAGTCAGTAAACTTTTTGTTCCTTGCTAGACTGTGCAGTTCACTCACGATGGAACAAGAGTGGCACCCAGTGGCCAGAGAGCTTGGTCCAAAAACTTACGCCCTGAAGTTTCTGTCTGCATTTTATAAATCTCTTTCCAGCATTTTGAAGACAGAAATGCTTCCCTGTTCAAGCTCAGAGTCCTCTCCCACCTCGCTACTTGAAAGACAGAAGGTTGAGAACTGAAGATAAAAGGTGTCCTTTCTGTAATCTGTTAGAATATCACTTTTTCTTAGAGAAAAAATAGTCAGCCATAGGTATTACACACTTAGACGGGGTAATGCTTATTTCTGGGGGATCAGGCAGAGACTAACTTGCTTAATATGACCACAGAAAAGGAAGGAGTGCAAGACCCTTAACTTACTTCAACACATTGTACAGTGACTCCAGATGAGGTACGTTTATGTGTCAAAACTGCCCTGCAGGACACTTCAAAGAAACACTGCAACAGGAAAGAAAAGCCCAGGGACACTGCCTGTTTTGTGATCTGTCCTTGCAATGAACACACAAATTCTGCACTGCTTCATCAGTTCGTTACACAGGAGGTATAGGTGATAACACAGTGTGGCCATGAACACTGTTAACTTTAAATTAGAGCGTGTGATATTACAAGTTTCATGTGCTTCTCAGAGGTTCATGTAATATTGTATTCATTTCTCATGATACACAGTGTATAAAAATTACCTCTTTTAGTTAATAGGTATGCTGGACTTTCAATGAATTTTTTGGGGGGGACTATTGCCAGTAGTGAGAAACCTTTTACTCTGCATCTTTAACTTTTGTGACTTTTTTTTTTTTTTTTTTTTTAAGAAATATCAGATTTGTAAATATTCTGTCAGAGAGGCAAATTAAGATGCAAACTGTTAACTTTATGGGAAAAATCTCCAAGAAGGTGACTTGGTGTTGGGAAGCCTGAACAAGACCAAGCTTGCTAAAACACCAATGTTTCAAAATGATGCCAAATGCTATATGGGTGACAAAGGAGCAGTGGCTTACAGTGCTGAGTCCATTTTTATGTTTTCAGGCCCTACTTGCAGTGTGAAATTCCCCCGTTCTACAGAGGCTGACAAATAACGTAGATGAGAATGGTCTTAATGCTCATCATAATTCCTAGCATTCCTAAAATGTTACCACAAGCTTTGCAGTAATTTGCATTAAAGATAGTCTTTCTAAACGTCCTAGAACCTAAAAAGGTATGATCAAGTGGAAATCAAAAGTGTCAACTAAAAATAAACTTTTTAGCATGGATGGCTATGGCCAGACCTCGACAATGTGACCAGACTAGATTAAATGGCTCAGAAATGGCACATCAGAAGGAGAAGCAGTAAAAGAAATTCAAATGTTTTAAAGTAAATATAATGATTTTTAGACATCTGCTGTGGCAATACTGAAAGCCACAGATTTTTGTATTTCCTGAGTTATGTTAGGAAAGAACTCAGCAGTCTGGACAGCATTTTCTGCCAGATTTTCTGTTAATGGGAAGTCTTTGTTCCTTGAGAGTTTAGTTTTTTGCTATACAATGTTATTGAAGTGGTAGCAGGGAAAACACTGTTCTTGATCATACTGTGGCCTGATGAACCCACTGTCACAAGGAGGAAGATTTTCCCCATAACTGAATTGTTTTGCTTTAGGGCAAGGTATGGGTGTAGTAATTCTGTTGTATTCCACATTGTATGCAACTATTGCATTTAACAGGCTATTTATCAAAAGTGGTGCTCTAAATTCCTTTCCCTTCGAAAAGCAAGAAAGAGCAAGAAACCATTTTATGGATCCTCTACACAATTAACATGTAAGATGTTTCATGACAGTTTTGCAATTTTTTATTTTTTATTTTATTTTTTTTGCAGCCCATGGCATCTAAAATTACTGTGAATATGCAAATATACCTCTCCCTTCTGTTATCTTACCAAAACTTTTTTACCATTTGCTAATTTATTTTCTTCAGCATTTTATGTGGTGGCAGAGCTTTTCCTGAGGGAAGACAGTCATTGTGTTGTTTGTATAGTGCCTGGTGCAATGGGCTCCTAAAGTCTATTTAGGATCCTTATGAGGTAGTGTAATAGAAATAATAAACATTTTATTTTAACAAACAATAGAAAAGATTGTATATGAGAACTAGCTGAAGAATAGAGGTATGAAAACACTTGAAAACTGGTGTAGAAAATAAGAGTTTCTCTGTCTAACCTCTTTTGTGTATCACATTTTTATATCATTTTTCAATGCACTGTCCATTTATAATTTTTCATCCTACTTACCTTAAGTTGATGTAAAATAATTACCAAATAGATGTTTTCTTCTGAGAATTCAAATGGAGTGTGGCATTGTGGGAATACAGTGTGATGCCCATTTTCTACAACAAGATGCCATAATTCAAAACTAGTAACAATAACCCCAAACAATACAATCATTTTAGGGCAGTGGTATCATGCTTTCTTTCACAGGAATTATTTTTAAGTTGTAGCAACCTGAACACAGAACCAGTACATAATTAATATGTATGAATGAACACAGTAGGTCTCTAAAAATAATACCTGAAATCAACAATGAAATTCCACAATTACAATGAAAACTTTTCACTGGTACACTTGCTTTTTTGCAATTATGAGTGCCACTTTGGTTTCAATGCTTGCAATGCTGGCAAGTGAACATGAATGGAAGCTGCACTCAAGATAAAGAATTGTGATCCAAGTGATCCCCTAAGAGTGCCTCTGCACAACTGATCTCAGGACTTGAACGTGAGTTTCTTCAGATGCCTGTTTTACCTTTCCTTGGTATCTGTCTATCTAATCTGCTCTTCCTGCAGGCCTCCCATAGCTTGCAAAGGAATGAAAGAGCCAGAATAAGCAGAATGAATAGATGAATGCTCAGAAGGCTCACCTTTCCTCTTGCATAATATCTGAGATTTTTAGTTGGAGACATCTACTAGGAACAATCAGATGATGTGATGGGTTAAGGGTTAAATCATCCACTTTCCATTCATTAGTTTCAAGGACCACCGTGACCCTTCAACCCATAAATTAAAACATTACAGCATCTATAGGAGTCTGAAAAACCTATGCACTATACACTGTAATTATTATTTTAGCGAATGACTTTTCTACCATTTTTTCTCGAAATAAAAATATTAGCATAGATTGCTACATTTCTTTAAGTTACTTAAATACAAAGCTATCATATCTTGCTATTATTACAGTTAAGAGCTATGGCCACACAAAATACCTGGAAACTTCCGTATGTGCAACTCATCAGGAAGGAGACTGCACTTTATCAATGATGGAACAATTTTAGTATAGAAAGATACAGTAGACTTGAGGTTGCAAGATGAAAGTGCTCAGCCTAGGTGACAGTCAAGTATGAAAGACATTATTAAAAGAATGGTCTGACATAACATTTTTCAGGTACTGAGAAAAACTACTAAACTGGCAACTTTTTACTTTAGAGGTAAAATAGCCTGGATGCCTCAGCTGGTGATGAGGCTGTATCGTTGCACGCCATTATTACAGTTGCTCCTCTAGTCCATATTTCTTCAAATTTCACATTTCTTTCTATTTTAAGTAGAAAAATCATCATTATGTTTGTTTTTTTTTTTTTCTTAACTGATGCCATTTGAAATCCCATGTTTCCACCATCAGATGGAGCCTGCATTTTATTATTTCAATTATAATGACTTCAAATTCCCCAAAACATAAAAAAGCAAATGCTTTATACGTCACAAATTCAAAATTCCAGTGTTTCAATTAGGATTGCCACGACATTTTATTCCAATATTCCAGTGTATATAAACAATGATTTATTGTCCAGCTCCTTTTCTTAAGACTAATTGCAATGTTCCTTACATTTTTAATGACTCTGTACAACTACCTGGAAGGAGTATGCAGCGAGGAAGGTGTCTGTTTCTTTTCTGAGCTTACAAATGATATGACACAAGGAAATGTCTTCAAGTTGTGCCAAAGGAAGTTTAGATTGGACTGTAGGAAGAATTTATTCAAAGACAGGGTGGTTAAGCATTGGAATGGTCTGCCCAAGGACATGGTGGAGTCCCCATTCCTGGAGGTATTTAAGAGATCTGTGGATGTGGTACTTAGGAACATGGTTTAGTGATGGGACTCAGTAGCTGATGTTGATGGTTGGACTTGGTGATCTTTAATGTCTTTTCAAACTTAGATGATTCTTAAGTAGAACATGCTGTTGATGGCAGAAGCTGATGGTTGGACTTGGTGATCTTTAATATCTTTTCAAACTTAGATGATTCTTAAGTAGAACATGCTGTTGATGGCAGAAGCTATGTCTAATGTACAACAATATTTTAAATTATTATTTAATTATTACACTGAGTGAGGGATTACTTTTCGGTACTCCTTTAATGTCTCCATTTTCTTACATCTAACAATATCCGTGATTAATTGTGGCTTTTTAGTAACTGCTTAGCTTTCTGGAAACATATTTGAAGCAATTACCTGTTGGAGCAACAGTAATTACTTGTTGGAGTGAGTCCAGAGAAGGGCCACAAAGGTGATCAAGGGACTAGAGCACCTCCCCTGTGAAGACAGGCTGAGGGAGTTGGGGTTGTTCAGCCTGAAGAGAAGGCTCCGGCAAGACCTTACAGCAGCCTTCCTGTGCCTAAGGAAGGCCTACCGGAAAGCTGGGGAGGGACTCTTTCTCAGGGGTGTAAGCGTAGGATGAGGTGGAATGGCTTTAAACTAAGAGGGGAGATTTAGATTAGATGTTAAGAGGAAATTCTTCACTCAGAGGAGGGTGAGGCCCTGGCACACGCTGCCCAGAGCAGCTGTGGATGCCCCATCCCTGGAGGTGCTCAAGGCCAGGCTGGATGGGGCTTTGGGCAGCCTGGTCTGGTGGGAGGTGTCCCTGCCCATGGCAGGGGGTTGGAGCTGGGTGGGCTTTGAGATCCCTTCCAACCCAAACCATTCTGTGATTCTTTATGTACACTGCTTTAATAATCAAGCACATTATAAAAGCTAAAGAACTTTTAAACCCAACAACTGTTCAAGGTAGATGAAACACAAGCGAAAAACCCTCAAACAACGTATGAACAAACATCAGGTGGTCGCAGCCTTCTGTTCTGCCCCTACCCCGCCCCCGCGCATGCGCACACGCAACAGCCGCCGCGGGTGGCCCTCTCCGTCACAGGGCGCATGCGCAGCCCCGCTTCTCCCTGAGCGCCACGGCCAACGGGGGCGAGGCGGCACATGCGCGTCCGGGAGGCGGAAGAGAAGGAAGAGGGGGAGGAGAGAAGCTTCCTGTTCCGGGGCAGCTCCCGCGCGACACCGTAAGGGCCGGCGGCGCCGCCTGGCTGCTGCTCTGGGGTTTCCTTTCCGCCACGGCGGAGGGAGAAAAGCCGCTTGCGGCTGCGCTGCGGCTCGGCGCACAACACCTCCCCGCACGCCTTCCGGCTCCGCCATGCTGGCGGCGACCGCGCATGCGCAATCGGGGGCGCCCGGGGGGGTGGTGGCTTAGGGGGTGGGCTGGGTCTGATGGAGCCCCGCCCCCTTGGGGAGGGGAAGGGAGGGGCGGGGCTGGGGCAGCCTCCCCTTGAGGGCTGAAGTCGTATTTTGCGTAAAAAAACTGTAACTAAAAATTCTGAGAGGTTTTGTTTTGCTTAATGGCTTGTCAAACCCACAAGATGAGGCTGTTGCCCAAATCCCACATACATGTCCTCAGTATAAGCACTACATACAATAATTATAATTCTGGTGGTTGAAACCTAGCACCTGTGTAATGATTTGTCAAGCGTCAACTTGTAAACTCTGCCAGGCTTTTAATATCGGCGTATTTTAATTTATTGCAGGTACTAGAGTCAGCTTTTTGGTTTCTGCTGGGGGGAAGGAGCAGAAGCGCTGCCCTATGGCTGTTCGGGGGAAGGTGGCTGCCTTCAACCTGCCTCCTCTGCCAACTGTTGGCGAGATTATTAAGCTCTTCCGTCTTCAAGCACAGAAACAGCTTTCCCAGAACTTTCTGCTGGATTTGCGATTGACAGGTTAAATACTTACAGATTTTAGCTACTGTAAAACATAATATCATGGGTTTTCTCAGGATCCAGGTCCTAGCTAAGGAGATGATGTTTGCATGATGACATCTGTCAAGTTTATGACAGTCAGAAGATTACTTTTAAAAGTAGATTTAGCTTAGACTAGTTTATTTTACTTGTAAATTTATAGAAAATGTCTTTCTTTATAGAGTAAAGTATAGAATAATTTTTAGGTAGAAAGCATATTCCTATATGAAATATGAGTTATCAATTCAAATGCAAAACTCAAAGCCTCACTAGTACTGTTTCTGTTGAGTTACTATCGTTTGATAAGTACTATCAAGTATTATCAAAGTATTGTCAAGCTTTGATAAGTTGCAAATAAATTCAGTTTATAAGTTTGATTCAAAAATGAAGGATATTTTCAGGTTATTATGTATCATAAAAAGTGTAGTAACTGTGTCTTTTAAAAGGTCAGTTGTCTTATCTGTCAGAAATGTAGCTTTTTGAACCAGTTACGTTGTTCTGAACAATTCAGTTTTCTACAGCTTCATCTCAGTAGTGGGTGACAAAGATGGCAATGTTCAATTCATAGAGGGTTTCTTTACTGCCCTAGTGGTGGCTGGGTTTTGCAGTAATAAATGCAGTGCAGCTTCATGTATCTGATGATTTGATTATGCATTGTGAATCAAGTGATAAAGATTGAAGATGTGAACATAAAACTCAGTTCCCCATCATGAATAACCAGACTCTTACCCTGGAATAAAAATGTCTGTGTGGGTTTAGGAGTACCTTGTAGGTAGGCACATTTTCAGATATCTCTTGTTTTTATTGCATATTTAGGAGGCTTATAAGTGTGCAGCATAATATCCCTTATCATTCCACTCCTTGGTTCCTAAGAGTGTCTTTTTTTCATTAGCTACATTTTTAATCCTTAATTTAGTCATCTTTCTATCATTAATATGTTTTCCTTTCAGTCTGTAATCAGTTTTCATGTTGTATCCTTCCATTTGGTACAGGAAGGAAATGTCCTTATCATTTAACTGCCTGCCTCTTTATAATTACCAGTTACCTGTATTCCAACTCTAACTTTACTCCGGCTCCTCCTTCTCTACATACTGTAGTCTTGTTAGAACTTGACTGTATCCTTTTTGCTTCTTAAATTCTTGCCCTTGAAATAGGTGTTCTGTAGTGAAACACCTTTGTAAATGTAAGTAGTTGAGACTTAAGGTTGATGAACAGAAGTGCTTACTTAGAGGAAGAGTAATACTACTGTTGATTTACAGATGAAAAATAATATTCTCTTTTGATTTGATTCTGCACTAAACTGCATTGTAAAGAGAGTAAACTGAAAATAGCCTTTTTAAAAAACAGTCGAGTGTATCTTTTAGCATGAAACAAATCTGAATTCTGTGCAGTCTAGCAGGCATGTGATCATTTATGTGGGATGTGTCACTGTTTGTGTCTACTCTGAGATAAGCATGCTTGCGCTTTAACAATAAACAATAAATTTATCTTAGTGAGCTGGATCCTTTGGAGAATAAAGGCTTAGTATGTTCTTTATGTCTTGCAGACAAGATAGTGAGACAAGCTGGCAAGCTGAAAAATGCTCATGTTTGTGAAGTGGGCCCTGGGCCAGGAGGAATTACCAGGTCTATTCTCAATGCTGATGTTGAACAGCTCCTTTTAGTTGAAAAAGATCCTCGATTCATTCCAGGATTGCAGGTATCAACTGTAGAATGATTTGTGTAAATGTATGCATAACATTGAATAAGAACAGTTTAAGAAGATAGAAACGTTCAAAGTGTCAAAAAAAAAAAAAATGAAATTTTTGCTCCTGTCTTTGAAACTGATATAAGTTCACAACTCGTGGTATTTCTGAAATACTGTCTACTTGTATTGCTATTAAAATTTAAAGTTTATAGAATTTGACTATATAGACCTAGCAAGAAAAACAGTGGCTAAAACCTCATCATATTTGGCTGTTTTCTTATGCTTCTGAAACATCAAATCATAGCAATTTGAATAGCTTTCCTTATATTGCAGTTTAATATGAGTTTTCTAAGAATCAGTGGTGAAAAAAAGTAGCTAGCTCACTTGAGAACGGCTACCATCTCTTTGTAGGACATTAATAATTTAAAATATCAACAAAATGACTCCTATCCTGAAACCTGAATATGCATGTAACTATGTCTTTGTTGATTTAACTGTTGGTAATTTACAGAATGCCACATATGCCTTATGAAGTATGAACACATCATGTTTTCACTTTTCTTGAATGGTGGCAAATCTGCATTTTTAGTTTAGATTTCAAGAACTTTTTTGGGATTGGAAAGAATTTGAGATTAATGATACTGACTTAAGTTAACAGATTTTTTTATGTACTTAGACCTTTTTTCTGGTCTTCCAAAATGCAGCTGCTGGAACAGATTCCTCTGAATGAAAGTGTACTTTTCAGGATCTATAATCTTTGATAGGTAATCATAGTTACTGCTCAAGTGAGTTAACAGTAGTCATTATTTTTCGTTAGCCACCTCTTCACAGTAGACATAAATATGTCTGAATGAAGTTGTGAAATATAAAGACGCTAAAACTCAGCACCTGTGAATGTGAATGGACAAGAAATATATTGCATCCATTAGTGTTAAATTAGGTTTTGTTTCTTTTTTTTCCCCTTCAAATAAGATGATGCACTATGGAATGATTCTTTTGTTTGTGACAGTGTGGGTTATATTACCTCCTTTTTTCTAGTTTGCTATTAAAAGCTGTATCAAAATTTGGATGCTCATAAAAGGTTTGTGACTTGAGTAACAAAATAAGTCAGAGATTAAAAATACAAATTGGAGACTTTTACGTAAAAATATCTTTTTCAATATTTATAAAATCACTGATGTAAAGCATACAGCATTTTTCATCACCTGTTTTTCAGGCAGTGATCTCTATTACAAAGCTGAAATTGGGGTCCTCTTTACTGCAAAATGGAAATAGAGGAAGAACATATGTGTACAGAGTAACAGTTTGCACAAGCTGGGAGTCTGTCAGTTCTGTCTCACCCTATGCCATGTGCCCTAATAGTTGTTAGGCTGGAAAGATTTACCAGGAAAGAAAAGGTGCTTTCAGCCAGAGTGGCTTGAATATAGAATTCTTCCAGAAAGACCGTTTCAGTTTTTTGAACTGTACCCTTTGTTTTCCTTATGCCTTTTCACTTGTGTGCGAAGAACAAGAGGGTCTGTATAATGGAAAATCACTTGGCTCGTGTGCTTGGTGCACAAGAGCTCCTGGAACCATGTTAGTTGTACACATCGGCTTTTAAACGGAGAAAGTTTAAATGAGTTTCCTCAGACTTTATTTCAAATTAGAAGTATACGACTGTGATTTTCTGCTGAGAAAAGCATTCTCAATGTATGTTGTGTGATTCTAAAAATAATAAAAATATATATATCCTTTCTGCATGGAAGCTATTGTTAAAAAAAGATAGAACATATGTTAATAATCCGTTATTGTGTAGGCAGCTGTCTGTTTTCTCATGTACTGTTTTCTAAGTTTATTGATCTTATGTTGCCTTTCATCATGTTTATGACAGATTCAAAGAAAGATTTGACAAATCATGGCAGATTAGTGAATATGTATGCAATATAATTGCTAATGTAATGCTGAAAAACCCATTAAGTGGTTTGGAGTTGAGGTTAGATTTATTTTTCTAGTTGAAAATAATTGCACTTAAAACCTGTAGGAACACTTAGTTTTTAGTTAAACATTTTTACTACTCTACACAGAACTTAGCTATTTTGAAGTTAAAAAAAAAAAAAAAAAAAGTTTTACTCCAAAAATTTTCATGAAAACATTTTCATGAACAGTATGAAAGCAGCACTTTCCTTTGGCTTAGAGACCTGTGAAACCCGTTTGTGCCCCTGAGCTTATTAGCAGGATTTAGACTGAAGATGGAACTAACGATGAGCAGTTTATTTCATCAGCTAAGCCAATAGCACTTAACTGTTTATGGATTAGGATTTCTGCGCAAAAGCAGACTTGCTCTTTAAGCCATTTTTCATTATTCTGACTTAGGAATGGTAAATATCCCCAAACATCATCTTTGTGTAAAAATTGACTTTGCTTTTGAGTTATTCTGTTTGTTCATAGTATCATACTGTAAGATAAAATACGGCACTAAAAAATGTAACTAAATTTTATTGTGTAATTTGACACCAGAAATGAAAGAGTCATCAAACTCCATCTAAGTTGGCATTTCGCCGTTTAAGTACCAGGTCATCTGCAAAAATGGTGTGGAGAGATGGGATAGAGAACAGGGTAGATTGTGAGATGTCTTACAAGATACAAAGGGTTGAGATTGTCTCTACTGCTAGGTATTCATACAGCTTGTTGTTTTGGAGAACTCCTTGGTTTCTAATGGTTTGAGTTCAGACTACTCCCAGGAATATTAAGACAACCTTTTTTATGGAAAAGGAAAAAACGGCTGAATGTTTCTACAGCCTTATATCACATATAGCTAAAATAATAGACCCTGTGTAGACCCTACTGGGGCAGACAGAATAAACATTATGAGCCTTGTTTGCACAGGTAATAGGTCCAACAACTTTTCAAACTCAGCTGCTTGCTTTATCACATAAATTAGGTGGGGTTCTATTAGTGGCCTGGGGCTTGTTAATCATCCTTGTTGAAGAAAATTTTGTCAGCCTTTTTAGGTTTAAATCCTCTACTAGGAATTCTGCAGCAGAGAATAATAAGCTTTTAGGCATGCATTGAACTTCTTTCATTAGTGTTCACTTTTTGAAGATAAATACTTGTAAATAGTGTGCTCAGTTTGAGCTGTTACTTTTTTTTTTGTATATTGGAGATAAATATATAGCAGGGGTTTAATTCCTACTGTGGCTGTTGCTGGAAATCGGTGTGGTTAATACTCACTGTAGATCCTACTTGCTTGCTTACAAACAGATGCTGTCTGAAGCAGCTCCAGGAAAAGTGCGCATTGTTCATGGAGATATTCTGACATTTAAGATGGAGAAGGCTTTTCCAAAGCACTTAAAAAAGAACTGGGAGGACGGTTAGTATTTGGGCTTGGTTTGTTTTATGTTTAAGGCTTCCAACTTACTCTTAAGTTTGGAGATATAGCTGGAGTTCACTCAGTGCTTGTGTTGCTCTCTTCAAATACATGTTGAAGGTAAGGATAGAGAGCAGCTAACTTACTTTCTAGAAAGAAGCAGTTAGAAAATTGTCATCCTGTTCTAAGACTGAACAGAATTTGTTTGATACTCACTTTAATCAGCGTTACTGCTGCTTAAAATAACTGCTTTGCAGTTATTTGCCTTAGGGTGTTCTGACTGTACGCTAGTAAGTCTTGGAAAGTATAAAAGCAAATTGAATAGTATACTTGCTTCCTAGCTTCTTCCTCTTCTGGAACAAGACAGAAGCAACCACTGTTGTCATTCCACTAAAGATCCTTCTATAGCTTTCCTAGAAGCTTTTAGGATTTTCTTATCATTGCGTTAGCTTCAAATATATATCTTTGACAAATGTAGAATCCAATTAAAGATTTATATATTTATTTACATAATTTTAGATCTGAAATTCTCATAGGGCTTGATTTCACCTTCCAAACGACAGTTTGGGGAGTAATCTGCAGAAACGAGCTGTGCTTGCGAGGACTCGATCGCTCCAAGAAACAAACCTTAATTCAAGTGTAACAGTATTTAGATAAATTGTAAATGACCTCCCAGGCTCCTTTTCCAAATCTCTTAATTTAACGTAGAGTCACTGTCTGCAGTGCCTGAAGAACAGTAAACTGCTTTTGAACTTAAGACATAAAAGAGTATGCCACGTTATCTTCACCTTAAAAAATGCCTTGCATATTTGCAAAGGGTTCACAAAACTATGACCAAATGCATATGTGAAGGTGTGTAGTTTTAAAAAATTAACATTTCTTCTACATACATATAAGTTATTCTCATTTTTGGAGCTGACTAATTACAGGTAAGATATACTTTTATATTATATATATATATATATTATATTGTTGCCATGTGAACATCTGAAAGTCTGGTGGATTTCAGAAAGAAATCCCATCTCTGGTATTTGAGAAAAATCACAAATATCCTAAGAATATCACAGCTTAGAAAGTGCATAATAAGTAAAGTATGCCCCAGTACCAGCTGAATACTGTCATCTCATTAAATGCTGTAGTATCTAAGAAACTGCAACACATTATTTTGTCCGCCTCTACTGCTCTCCTGCTTAGAGGTGAGGATCCTTACTAATGAAGTGCCTGCTTTGTGTGGTATAACACATACACTGATGCACTACATAATTGAATGATACTTATAACTTCATATGGCTAAGGAGCTGTGCTAAGCCTTGTGCTTGTTAGAAGACCTTTTGATTTCATAGGGCTCTGTACAAAAGGAGAGCTCTCTTCGTTTTGAGCTAAGTGATTGTTTTGGGGGTAATGAAGACTCAGTAAAATGCGTCTTGGAGTAATGTGTTGGACAGAATGATGAGTATGGCTATTTACTCTGTACCTGATAGTTGTAGTTAAAAATCATTGAACCGTTGTCTGTATTTCTGCTGTTTTGGAGTATCTCAGCTGAAATCTAATGAGCAGCTGGAAATCAGCTGAAAGGTACTGATTTATTCTAATGTAAATGAAAACCAGACCTAACAACTTTTTTTTTTCTAGCTAATTACCATGAACAGTAATGCTGTTTTGTCAGTATAAGACAAGCATAAATGGAAAGGCATAATTTTGATGTGGCACAATAAAAATTGTTTTCATACTTAAGTCTAGATTGATAGGCACATATCTTTCTGAAGTAGTCTTTCATGGCAAAGTCTTATCCCAAACATTTTGCAAGTTGTTTATTGGTTTTGTTTTTCCCATCAAATGTTAACAGAGCCACCAAATATTCATATCATTGGGAATCTACCCTTCAGTGTTTCAACTCCTCTAATCATCAAATGGCTTGAAAATGTTTCCAAAAAGAATGGGCCCTTTATTTATGGCAGGACACAGATGACACTGACTTTTCAGAAGGAAGTCGCAGAGGTAAGATGTTACCATTTTCCAAATATTTTAAAGATGATAAATGTAACAAAACTTGGTTGACATGCAACATTTTGTTTAAAAGTTCAAAAACAATCTTAGTTGCCTCTAAAAAGAGAAGATATTAGTTCAGTTTTTAACATTGAGATAATCATCTTCTCTGATCCTTTCACAGCACTTTTTTTTTTATGATTTCTTATAGAGGGTTATATTTTCTTAAGGTACTTAATGTGTGTTTTGTTTGTTGGTTTTTTTTTTTTTTTCAGTCTGATTTCTTCAACCTGAATAGATTCCACAGCACTCTTCTGTCCTTAACTATCACAGTCATTCATGCACCATTTCATCAGTCTGTTTTTCCTTACCTTTCAATCATCTCAGGAAGTACACAGGGAGGGAAATAAGGAATTGCAGGTTTGGAAGGTTTTAGCATTATTTCCAGTTGAGATTAAACACTTAAAACACAGGGAGCGTTTTGTTGAGACCATGGAAACTGACTTTGTGGATTTTTTTTTTTGAACAAGACTTGATATCAGAATTATTAACACTAAGTAAATTAATATTAGGATGACTTTAGTCCATAATGCCTTCAGACTTAACAGTTTTTTTCTGTTGCCATTGCATAAAACATACCATAAATAGAGGCTGGAGACTTTTTGTGTTATAATTATGAAAGTAGCATGTCTCTTACCTGAATCCAATTTGATGTTTTAAAAAATATATATGAAAAAAAGGAACTGCACATCAGTCTGAAGACTGAATTTCCATCTAGTTAGTTAGTAATAACAGGTTTTCTCTATGCAACCTAAGTGTGTGTGTTGTTTTAATTATCGTTACAATTAAAATTATAAAAAGAAAATCTTGCTGTGTTTTGCTGTATGTAAATTAATAGTAATTATATATGCAAGTGTCTGCTGTCATTTGGGGTCACAGCAAACCATACTGTGCTGTCATTAATCTAGCCCTGAAATCAAGCTTCAAGGTGAGTACTGAAGTTGTTCCAGTAGGTGGCTCTAGAGAACACTGGGGACGAACATTTGTTATGAAATGAGATGGGGTTCTTAATTCAGTTCTGAGCTCATGTGGTTTCTGGCATGAAAAAACACGGTTCCATTTTCTAGAAGGACTTCACGTCATCTGAGGTTACACCTCATTGCAAGATATGGCTCGCAGACTGATACAAAATGCAAAGTGATGATGATTAAAATACAATGATTTGTAAAAGCAGTGGAAAAAGTGGCCTAGCGCTGAGAGCATAAATGGACTTTGTGCTTTATATAGCTGTAACCAGCTGCATACACCACTGGTGACATGTAGATTATAGTGCTTCTGCACTCAGCATAGCTCAAATGAGATGCAAAATACCATGCACTCTTAAGTTCTTTGTGTTTAGAAAGTGAAGTTAAAAACACTAGGAAATTGAGTGATATGTTCAAGGTTGTGCAATGAATCAGTGTTAATTGTTGTTGACTTTACATTCTGGGACCTCCTGATTCTTGTTCTTGTGCTTATTCAAGCAGAGAGCTTCCACTGAAGACAAAATTTTTCATAGTTCATGGTTTGTGTTTCCATAATCAGTTTGACATAATTAATACTCCTTTGGGAGAGGCTACTTGGTCTTCTGATTAGGAGGAATGGTAATCAAAACCTGTGCCTTTTTTTTTTTTGTGATCTTCTGAAGTAGCTTAGCCATTGTGATCTGGCAACTACACGCATATTTAGTACCAGCAAATACAGAATAGTTTAACGCAGATAATAAATTAGGTCTTTAATTTTCTACTAATATTTTATATATCTATGGATTTACATTCCTGAAAGGAAAATTTCTTAACAGCTTGGTGTCCTCACTGGTCCCTTCAGAGTTAAGAGACTAAATACTAAAGAAAGTCTTGGTGCATATACCATGCATTCGGTGGAAGGGTAGCCTGCTGTGATGGAATGGACCCATGTGCTTCGTAATAAATCAGAATAACTTGAAGTTAACAGTAAGAAAATAAAGGAACGTGCCATGTTAATTTGCAGTCAAGCTAGGTTCTGCTATTATAACAGGTTAAAATATCTTTTCATTCCTTGCTGGTGTTAATTTCCTGCTTTCCCATTTTCTTCTAACACAGCTACATTGTCATCAATTATGTCAGTATAGGCCTATTACTACTGAACTCTGTGTTTGATATGATTTGATTAAATTGTTGATGAGAACCAGTAGTAATGTTGTTATATACTGAATTCTGAGGCCCATTAAGGAGGATAAGGTCAGATATCCCCAGCATTAAAATGACATTTGTAAGTGTCAGTCAAATAATTTTGCATCTATAGTTTATTTTTGTAAAATTGATCCTTATTTTGAGGAAAAGATTTTTTACTTTGCCACAGGTTACTCAGTACTTCACCTCAAATTTGGCACCTGGGCTGGATACTTCCTGACCATTAACAGGAGTCTCATTTCAGTTTAAATGGAAGATATTTGTTAGTCCCTAATATTAAGTAAAACTGAGCACAGAGTGCAATTCATCTGAACTGCCCTGCCAGTGCCGTCTGAGGGCTGCCAGGCTGGGTGATAAGCTGTTAGGCATTTAGAAGACAGGCTTGTTAGAAGAGCAGAATACTTAATTTGGGTCTAACACTGCTGTCTATTTAGAACACTAGAAAAAAGGCACTAATCAAGTGGGAGATGGTTCAGGTTTTTGAACAGCAAACAAGAAAAATTATCATGTTTTCATAATTCTTATAAGTCGAGTATAAATATATTCTTTAAAAAAATAGAAAGAGGCTTGTATACAAGGATGTGTTTAAAATTCCTTCATGTGGCCAGCTTTGCCAATCTTAATTCTTCATGTATGTTAATTCCTGTGATGGATTTTGCAGATTCATTGATAACGAGGTTTTAATACGTGCTTGTGAAAAGCACAGTCATATTGGATAGCTAACTGGGGAAAAAAATAAATCATCCCTGAGGTACCTTGAGAGGAGTTGGTAGTGAGCACCCTTAAAGAGATGTCAAGTACCATCTAGGCTGTATTTCAGATTAGGTTTCAGAATCCTTGTTTTGATTCATGCCTTGATGAAATTTTAATAGTAGATACAAAAAATGTTACTTAGCTAGCTAACCCTCTAGCATGGTTGACTTAGTGCAGTTTCAGATGCTATCCACATTTTAAAGGTAGGACCAAAGAAAACGTTGAGCTTTAAGATGAAAAAAAGGCCACCATCTTATTTAAGTTATAAAAGTATGTTCTCAGCATTTTTGGGTTCACTGAGAAGTGCCATACTCAGGTATGTTCCTGCAGATGTGATTCAAGTGATTTAAGATGTTACTGCCCAGACTTGGATATTACCAAGTTATCCCTTCTGTAGCTGAGAGGTAGGCACTAACAGCCTGAGGCTTGCTGTTTTCATGGGAAGTAAGAGTAGCTTGTTTGAGTTGGCACTGTAAGGATTACAAGTGCTGTCCATTTCATTTCCATTGCAGAGGTAAAGGAAGTGCATATCTGATTGCACTGTTAGACTTTAATGTGGTGTTGTTTTTTTTAAAAAGAATAGCAACTATGGCACATATATGTATATATGTAATAGGTTTCCTCTGAAGCAATAATGAAGGTAGTTTTAAATGCTGATGTAGGCAAACAGAATCATTGAGCTTTTTTTCTGAGAAGTCGCTGAAAAGGATTTTATTGGTTCTATGCTTGAACTGCCTTTTAGGAGACTTGGTGAAAAACAGAAAAAAAAAATCTTCAGCAATGTGTATAATTTATTTTTCAGACACAATTTTAATAAAAGTGGCATGATTTCATGAGTATGAATTTCACAGAATCATCTAGGTTGGAAGAGACCTCCAAGATCACCCAGTCCAACCTCTGACCTAACACTAACAAGCCTTCCACTAAACCACATCGCTAAGCTCTACATCTAAACGTCTCTTAAAGACCTCCAGGGATGGTGACTCAACCACTTCCCTGGGCAGCCCATTCCAATGCCTAACAACCCTTTCAGTAAAGAAGTTCTTCCTAATATCCAACCTAAAACTCCCCTGTCGCAACTTTAGCCCATTCCCCCTCGTCCTGTCACCAGGCACGTGGGAGAATAGACCAAGCCCCACCTCTCTACAGCCTCCTTTAAGGTACCTGTAGAGAGTGATAATGTCGCCCCTGAGCCTCCTCTTCTCCAGGCTGAACAAGCCCAGCTCCCTCAGCCGCTCCTCGTAAGACTTGTTCTCCAGACCCCTCACCAGCTTCGTTGCCCTTCTCTGGACTCGCTCGAGCACCTCGATGTCACGTGAAGCTACATAAATGTACAGATGTTACCAGATACACAAATTGACTTTTTTTTTTTTTATTAATGATAAATAACAACAGGAAACTTCAAAATTTTGTATCTATGTAGTTTCTGTAATGTTTTCTAGCATTTGAGAATTGTTTTACTGGGGCTTTTTGTGTTTAATAATTGTTTGTGCTAGCAAAACTGAAAGAATGTGAAAGTGTAGAAGACCTCCAATCTCTGGGTGACTTTGTGACTCTCTGTGTAAGAAATCCCTTGAGAAAACCAGAGAAATGCTAATTTCAATTTTAGGTATTAAATGCTCGTATTGTAAGGTATCTAAGCTTAGTAAAGTAGATTGAACTTATTTGCATATGTAGTAAACATACGCCAGTTTATAGTGAATAACTTTTGTTTGGTATGTGATTTTGAGTTTATGGAGCTTCAGTTTTGGAGAAGAAAGAAAAATACTTGATTCAGAAAGAGTCGAAGGAAAGTATGTGAGAATACCATCAGCCAGTGGTGGTCAATTTGAATTCTGCAGTCAGCATTATAGTATTCTTTTGTGCCCATACAAAATTATTTGAACGTTCATTAAGTTCTGCAGAAGTTCGAGGAGCTCCTTTTCATGTGCATTTGATTGAAGGACTGAGGTTGTAAATTACCATGATATCTTAATGAAAAGCTATTACATCGGAGAAGAGAATTCTAGATGAACTGGGCATAAACTCTGATGTGAGTTCACAAGAATTAATTTTCTTTTTTAATATGTCTTTGTCTTTGATTATGCTGATAATCAAGCTTTAATGTAATTGACTACTTGGTCAATTCAGTTTCACTGATTTGTGTATTTTGATTCTTCAATAGAGGCTTACAGCTAATACAGGAGGCAAGCAGCGTAGCAGACTGTCCATCATGTCTCAGCATCTCTGCACTGTTGAAAACCGTTTCGTAATACCAGGTCAAGCCTTTGTTCCAAAACCAGAGGTAAGTCTGTTTTTTTGTGTTTTTTTATTGTCAATTTTTCAGACAGGTAATATATCTGATCTTCAGTTCAGCATCTCTGTACTACTAAGTAGAGTGGTGTGCTACACCTGTAAGTGAAGCGTACATGGTTCAGGAAGATACTTTTTTGGTTTTTGGTTCCTCAGAACTTGGCTTTGACCTTCAAGTCTTATCTGTAAGATCACTGTACTTCTATGGGTGTTTCTGGAGAGGGAGATACAAATTTAGCGATAGGATAATCTGCTAGGATTGGAGCATATTTGGAAAGCCAGCTATTTTACAGGTTGCAGTTATGAACAGTTTGAGAACTGTGCCTGGAAAATTTGGTGGGTCCTCTGAAAGACCCTGATAAACAAAAGCTTTTCTTATGTCAAAGATCTCTAATTTTACCACATCTATAATCTTTACATATCACCCTGCTTATCTTCAGTATATTTAACACTCTCCTATTCACTATTCCACTTAGTCACCTACATCCTACTCCCTGTTTTAAAAAGTAACCATCTGATTTCTCTCCTATCTGCTCTTGAGAGGAGAACAGTGGCTTTGCTATCCTCATATTTACTGCCATTTTTTTATTAATAGCCGTTAGGATTACAGTAATCGAGAATGATAAATTTGAACTAGATTTTGGATGTGGATCTATCTGTTTTTTGTTTTTGTAAAAATATTTGCCTGATACACTGAGTGGGGTCTGTTTGCCCTAAGAGCACATGGAAATCTACTTTCTGCTTCTGAAAAATCTTCTTGAAATGGTTGGTTCAGCTCTTCAATAAATCATCCTTTCTCTTTATCACAATCTCTCATTTGGTCCTTTTACTCCTCAGGCTTTTGTCTTGAGAACCTTTTTAAGCCCATTCCCTCTCTCTTACCACAGTGAATTTTGCAGTCTTTTTTTTTTTTTTGTGCATATTTTGATTATGATTAAAAATTCCTTTAGTTTTTTGGTTTTTTTTTTTTGAGCAAGTAACTGCCAAACATGAAATTATTATTTGTGACAGCAGTCTGTTTTAAAGAAAAATGATCATGCATAAGACTTTTTTTGTTGTTTTTGCATTTTGTTTGTTAGTTGGTTGGTTGGTTTTGCTGTCTCCTAGCTGATTTTTTTTCAAAAATACTTTCAGGATTCCACCTATGTGAAATAGTGTTCAATAAGGCCCAAATTCCAATTTTGTGGTGGTTGTTTCTCAAAGGTGGCAGTGATTTGAGAACATAGTAGAGATGTAGTGAAAAAGCTCCTGCCATCTTTATCTCAGAACTGGGAAGCTCTAACCGATACTCCCATTTTCCTTTATTGAAAAGGTCTTTGCTGACTGAGAGAGAGAGAAAGCTCACGGAGGGGTGACAAACATCTCAATATAAGCAAATCCTATAAAAAAGGGAGTACCAATAAAGGCAAGCATGTATTAATTCAATATATTTCTTTGATTTAAAGCAAATATTGATTATAATGCAAAAACAGAAAGTATAAGCTTTTCAGATGGTCCCAGGACCTCTGTATTTTGTTTCTTTCAAACGCCTGTTGTAGACTGATCTTCTGTATTGTCCCTGTCTCCCTTAGCAGTAAAATGACATAGTTTGAGGTGTTACTGTTGCTGATAGAACCTTTACATTCTTGGAAAGCCCTTGCAGTGTATTGTGAATGATGCAGCTCAGTGCTTGATTTTTATTTCATAGGCATACAAAGATGTTCAGGTACTTCTGTGTAAAGTTTTTAGAACTAAAAACTTGCTGCTTATATATCTTAAGAATACTTCATTTCACTTGTAGTATGCAATTATTATATTTTTCATATGTCCTCCTCTAAAAACATCTTAGATTCTTGTTTTATAAATGTTTGTTTTAATTCCCATGTATTAGCAATAATCACAGCATAGTGTCATGTCAGACCCTTCCTAAAGGTGGAGAAGCATGGTTTGTGGGAATGAGTTGTTTACCTCATTTGCTCAATGAATGAATATTTTTTTAACAATACCTATGAAAGTTGAAACGGAATCGGCTTCTGGTTCATGGAACAGTGCTGCACAGCGTTGTGTCTTAAGCAAAGAAAAAATGGCCTTTTGCTCATAGCTCATTCTCCACAATACTAGCAAACTGTTGATGACAATGTTAGGAATAGTGCAAAATGAGTTCCTTGATGAATAGATAGGAAGTTCAAAATGGCCATGTAGCAGCAGTAATAAAAGCAAGATGAAGTTCCATTCAGAGAATATGGGCAGTAGAACAAAAACACTTTACATTACTAGATGTATAAAGCATTTCACTTTCTAAAATGCTGTAACAGAAGTTTTTACTTTTTCTGTAAATTATCTCTGTATATAATGTTATATATATAACATTACACTGTTATAATAGATAACAGTATAATTTATACTGTTCTTACAAATTTCAGGCTAATAACATGGGAAGTGAAAGTTGTATATAGGTACACAGAATACGTATCAGTTGGATTTATTGAAAGACTTGTCCGGAATTATCGTATTCCTAAATGTAGTGGCCTGCATCATGTTACCTGTGCTAGCAAGTTAACATCAATTTGATTTTCATTTGGGGAAGCATTTCGATAGGACATCTCTGCCAGTGAGCAATAAGAAATAAAATCTGCGTGTTGAAAGAAAAGGTTAAAGGATCTATGATTATTATTCAAAATAAGGGGGTTAACAAAATACATTTAAACGAAGAAGCAGTTTCTTTATCACCACTGTATATTACATTTTACAGTAATGGAATACCTGGGTGTGGGCCTTAGTGGAATTATTAAAAGCACCTGTGAAATTCTTCTAGAAGGCCAGAAATGTTCAAGACAATAGATGGTAGCTGTAGTGTTTGAGCTGCTAAAAGTTAATTTGAGCAAATGTAAGCCAGAAGGCTTCCAGATTTTTCATGTGCAAAGATAAATGGTTTGCATCCTGTGCGCTACAGTTTACAGATGTTTTCATAGTCTTGGTTACATTTCTGTTGTAGGGCTCCTCAAATCTAACGTTCATTATGTAGTGATAGATTAGTAGCAATTGGAGAATGCCCAATAGGCATTTCTGTAACAATAATAAAGGAAACCCACAGCAGGTGGCAGTTTGAGGAGGGAAGACACATTTTTGGCACCATCTGAATAGTACTGCTGATTCTTCATCCTGATATGCAAATAAACAATGCAGCTAAGGTGGGGGGGGTACAGGTCTTTGTGTGTGTGTTTTGTTGTTGTTCTTTTTCTTGCTTTGTTTTTTGTTTTTGGTTTGTTTGCATGGTTGGTTGGTTTTTTCCTTTTAGAAAATCTAGTTACCAAGACAATTTGGAACTGATAATGAAAGGCAAATGTGCCTGTTGCTTAAAGGCCATTCAGTTGGGCTTCTTGGACAGAGAGGTGTTTTTTGTTTTGTGTTGTGTGTTTTTTTTTTTCTTTTTCCTTACATCATAGATAAAGAGAAAAAGTAAAATACTCTATTAAGCATTCTATGTTACTGATAGCCTGATTTGATAAATAGATTGTTTTTAAGCATCTTGGCTGTAAAAAGCCACTATTACATTAATTGTACTGTTGCTTATGTTGAAATAATTCCTTTCTATTCAGCAAATGTTACTTGGAAAGTTGAAAAGAATGGTTTGAAAAATCAACCGAAAAGTACTTTTGCAGGAGACTTAAGCATTGTTTCCTACCTCATTCTTTCTGGTGATCTCACTAAAACCAAAATACCTTGCATAAATATAACTGCAGCCCAGATGTAAGAAAATTTAAGTGTTATACATTCTTTAAAGTACTCAAACTACACTTAGCACAAAAAAAAAAGCCTCAATGGATAGAAACAACTATATTTACACGTAGTCCTTCAAGTTGTAACCTGCATTGTTCTCCTGCTGTGTGGATGGGAAATGCTGCTGCTTTGGAGGGTAAATCCATGCTCCTTGCTGCTTTTTGAAACAGGAAGTACAGAAGATCACACCTGCGATAAGCAGAAACCCTGCTGAAATGAATCCTATATAAACCGCTCCTCCCGGTTCGTGTTTACTGCTTTCTGGAATGGTCTGGTCCAGAAAATTTGAAATGATTTCTCTCGTGTACCACGATGTCGGTACTAATCCAAAGATTCCCGCAAGAACGAAGCAGACTCCTCCAGCAAAGCAAGTGTGACTTTTGCTGTCAGTGTCCCCTCCCAGTTTTGTGCATTTCATTCCAACTGTAGTGATGCAGATGCCAAAAGCTGACAGGATGCAAGACAGTACCATGGTGGTCCGTGCAGCCTGGATGTAGACGGGCAGCGAGAGAACGGAGTACTTCAGGGTGCAGCTAAACATCCCGGTGCTGTACCACGTGCAGTCCATCCAAAGTCCTTGCATCTGTGTTATAGCTGTTATGATATTTGAACCAACATCTGCGTTCACCTTCCAGTTTGGTAGCAAGGTGGCTGCGATGTCTCCAAAAGCACCAAACAAAGCCAGCATAAAAGCAAAGAACTGCAGACCGGCTGATGCCATGGTTATCTGCTGTCCCCTTTTGTCTGCCCGTTTCTCTCCTGTAAACGTGTGTAACTGGTTGGCAGCTTCGTAGCCGGGGCTGGAGCCGTCTGTGCGATAGGGAGGAAGGGGAGGAGGGGGAGGAGGAGAAGTGCAGCCAGAAAGAAAAAAAAAATCAGCAAACAAAAAAGGCTTGCATTTGAAATCAGAGCTATCTGAATGAGTATCTGAACGTGACCCTGAAGCAGATGAGAGCAGCTGCATGCAAGGCACTCAAACGTAAATGACGACAAATGGACAGTGTTAGCATGGCTTGTAAGAAGGGGCTGCTCTTTCATACGTGATTAAAAGCCATCAAACAAAACTTACTTTACTGGAGTTGCACTCAGTAATCATATACAGATTGCAGGCATACTAGACAAATAAACATTTTGAATGGTACATTAGAAACTTGCAGGTTAGAAGCCACTGTAGAAAAACACATTGGTGAAAAATATATTGTACTCTTAATGCACCTTAAGTGTGTTGGTAGATGTAACTGTAGCTCCTGTTGACTGTTTTTTAACAATGAACATTGTTATCTTTTGTTTAAAGTATAGTTCAAAGCAACCCTTTATTTCAGGTCTTTAAATATTGTCGTTCTTTTCTTTGGTAACTGATCCCAATTCTCTTGTTTTTGAAGAAGAATAAGAAGGTGCTTAGTTCTTGCAATATTTCATGGTTAACTTATGTAAGTAACATTTCTGAATCACTGCTTTATTTCAGGCAGTGATTCTCAGTCCTTGACATAGATCAACAGTCTTAGCAAGTCCATTCTAAGTGTGAATATGATGTGTTGTTGTTTATAAAATAAAATACTGGCTTTAATACTGATAAGGAGCAACTCAGTTGTGTAAGTGCATTTTTAATCAGAAAGCCATCGGAAATAATTTGCAAATTTGCCATACAGTGAAAATTTAAAAAAAAAAAGGTTTTAAAAAAAAAATCTTGCATAAAGGGTCAAGTTTAATTTGACAGAGTAGAACATTTGGGTAGTAGGACACACCTGTGAAGACAGAACCATTGGTGTTACATCAATTGGACTGTTGGGGTAGCAGATGAAGAAAAATGTTTTGAAACCAGTGATGCGGATTAGAAAAGCTGTCCTGCCTTTTGAGTGGGGCTCTGTAATTGGCCAGTTTTGTTTTTTATCAGCCTGATAAAGAAAGAGCAGTCCTTATGCTTTCTCAGACATTCTGTCTAAATAAGACCAATTTTAATGTTATTGTTCAGTATTGTTAAAACTTTTTTGAAAAGCTATAATAATAGGGATGAAGTTGAATTAAGTAGAGCACAAAATAACGATGGCATTATACTCTTATTTCACCTTTTTGTGCATAAACTGCAAATTTTTGATCACTATGTCTTTAGTAGTATTACATATCAAGTAATTCTCTAATTTTGTAGTGCAGGGTTAGTAATAAACTAGAATTTATATATTTTACTTAATTCAGGTAATAGTTTAAGAATGTGCTAACTCTGTCCAGCATAAATATATGTATATATCAAATTATTATAGTTAAGGTGAATATGCTAAGTTACTCTATTTAAAAATCTTATTTCCAGGTCTTCCCTATTTCCAGATCCCTTCGGTTTGTTCAGTCTGTGTAGAGTTGCTTTGGCAAATATATATCATTTGCTATATCAGGCCCATGGGAAAGATGTCTTATCTTCCTTCTAGAGAAGGAACTGACACGTCTAGGTAGCTCAAAGTCATTCAAAAGCATATTCTGGAAGATCTAATTAGGATCTCGAGTTAGCATTTTATTGCATCCTTTTTAAAATTTCAGCATTTTCAAGCATGTAAGCATAAACCCAAAGCACTGCAAATGGTAATCATATATTATAATTAACGGGGTGAACTGATTTAAGGGCATGATAAATTCAACTATAAGCACTGTAAGTGTAATAAAACACACAGTTATCGTACATTTCTGTTTGTGTATCACTTACTGCTCGATGTGAGGTCTGAGATGTTTTCTTCACTGTAGATGTCCTGGAAAAATACAGTTTCTCTTGAGTGGAACTGTCCCTTCTCATATAAAACTGCATTGGCGTGTATTAACAAAATTTCTTGGAGTGTTGTTTTTTCTGTTCTCTACAGCAAGTGCAGTACTGTTGTTTGTTCCCTCTCTTAGTTCCATCTAGCAGAGAATAAAGGACTACTTTGTTTAATGAGTTTTGTTTGACAAACACTTAGTAAGGGAAAGCAAAGAGATTATAGAGAAAAATACATGGAGGCCCTTCGTGCTAAATACATCATGATATCCAGCTTCTATGATGAAAGCTGTAAACAGTGATTAAAAGGAGGAGTAAAATCTTGATAATCCAGAAACCATAGATTTACGAATTCAGGGATGGGGGTAGGTAGGATTCATTTAAGTTGGTCTGAGAGCTAGACAGTTTTCTATTTTTTTCTTTCTCTCTCCTTTTTTTTTTTTTTTCATCACATATAATCTTATTATAAGTTTAAACTCCCTAGGAAAGAACTATGCAATGTATTTTAATTTCTAATTGGAACAGCAGCATATTTCCATTCAGCTACAAGTTTTGCCCATCAGTCCTTAATAGCTTTGGTCTTCTGTAGGTCATCCTTTACTTTGTTATCATTCTATGTAAAAGAATATAGGAATAAAGTTACTAATAAAGCTTATATGGTACCTACAACTTGTAGGTGAAGTGGCCTCAACAAGTCAGTGTGAGAAATCGAGAAGCTGGGAGAAGTCTTGCTGCTTGAGTCTTGCTGCTTGCAGCGGCGATAAAACCGTAGGTTCTATTTCTGGCTTTTGGTTTCCTGTGTTCATCTTTGTGGTGTAAAAGATTTGAGGGATCAAAATTATTTTATTTTCATTTGCCAGTGAGGCAAATACATATGAAGTGACACAAGGGGAAAAACACACATGCAGCAATAGTCTGAATTCGTTAATCTGTGTTTTTTTGTTTGGTTGGTTTTTTTTAGAGTTTTGTAGTGTAGTTCACTTTGGTACTTTGTAAACCCATATCTTGATGGCTCCTTGCTCCAAGTGGTTACTAAGGCAATCAGATGCTTTAACTTCTGTATGAGAAAAAATAATCCAGTGCCTTTTCATGCTGGTGTGGTGTTGTTTATGAGGGTTATGTTAAAGGACTGGGAAGTTCAAAGTACGATTGGGAAGGAAAATTCCATATTTCCAGTATGATAAGAAGGAGTTGTGTATTAAAAATAGTAGATGGCACAGCTGCAAAGTGAAAGGGCTACGTTGCCTCCTGCATGCATAAACTGTAAAACCTTGTCTCCACACAGTACAGGGATATGCACAATACTTGCAGGCATTCAAAAGCAACTAGGCCAAATTCTTGGTAGAAAAATCCCTTGAAATTTAGTAAATGCGAAGACATCATTTTTAACTCAGCAGGTCCCTGCGCACAGATTGCAGGAGAGTGGGCATCCTGGACAAGTTTTGCTGTTTGTTTGACTTGTTCTGGTGCTCTTTCTCTGTGTGTGTGAGTGCTGCTTATTAGACCTGGTGGACCTTTGAGTTGAACCATACTTACATATTCTTAGTTTACGTCAGAAAAAACACCAGTGCCTTCGCTACTTAAAAAATACTTTGGGAATGATTCTTAAAATGTAATATCAGCAGTAATAAGCTTGTGTCTGAAAATAGTCTTGACCTTTGTTTCTACCATGCTCCTTCTGAAGATGTAGGGAAGGAAACCAGATGAAGATGAGCACCAAAGGTATGAAAGAGATTATCATCTAAATTGTAACTCAAAAGCACAAAACATTCAAGGGACTTTTTTCAAGCCCTGGAGGTGATACGAGCGTAGTGGCAATGGAGTTAAGTTTTACAAGGCTGTTGTTGCACAGGAATTAGATTATTGCTATTAGTGCAGTGCTGCAGTTATTTTCTGCTGGAAGGGAACCAAAATGAAACCCTCACGTCAGAAGAAGACCGCTACGGGATAGATGTATCTGGTGTTAGACCTAGCATTTGTCTGTAGTAGACAGGTACAGTGCTGGTACTGACCACTCGGTTGATGAAAGTGCTGATTTAGGACTGTCTTTCAGGAACTCACACAGTCCGTTCTAATGAAGTGTAGTATGTTCTGCTTAGGTTTCAGTTCCTTATAGGAGAAAATGACAGCTTGGAAGGGGATTTGTGAGTTTTCTTTTAACAGGCTTGTTGCCAGATACATGCATTGCCCATCAAGAGACCTTTATGTTTAACGAGTAGTAAAACTGTCTCATTTAGGCTTACTCTAATTTCAAGTGCTGATTTCATGAGCAAGGCAGCAGACTGAATTAAATTGTACTGTCACGTGTTCCTCCTGCCTTACTAGAACATGAACTATATACTAAATATATACTAAATAAATACTATATTTATTATATATACTATATTTTATTATACTATATAAATGCTATATGCTGAATATATACTATATACTCATATACTAATACAGTAAGGGAGAGTAGTTATGCTATTGACGGTTCAGGATATACCAGTAGGATAACTTCCATATTCATTATTTTATAAGAATTGAGCATTATTTTGTAAACATTACTAGTGTACTTGGTGGGCAAGAAGAGTGTTACCAATCAAATTATCCTTTAATAAAGGACAAAATTTAATAAAATGAACTTGTGCTTTCTAAGTGCTCTCATGAACTCTGTTTTGGCTTTCATAATTCTTCTCTCTGTTTTATGCATATTAAAAAGGTTAGGGAAAAATAGCTTGTGTCATTGTAAAGGAGCGGCCCATTACAAGTAAAAAGCTTTGCCCTGTATCTGTTGCTATAGCTACCAGGCAGCTTTCCTGGGGTCCAAAGAAAACCGTGTCTGCAATGGAACAAATGCTGAGGAGAGCTGCGTTCTGGTTCAGAAGCAGAAATTATTGCCCACTGGCCTTGAGATTGCAAATTGAGCTGTTTTTTTCATTTGAATTCTACACTGCTTCTAGACGGTGTTCTTTGTTCCTCTGCCTTAGAATTTTGTTTTTAAAGATGCAGGTCCTGCTCTCAAAACCAAAAGCATCTTCATACCTCATGTAGGAGCAGTTCTGCAAAACTGAGGGACTAGGAGATCCCAAACGGTCTCTGGTGGTTTTCTTGTCCCTAGTTTTGTGGGGGAAAGGTATTTTTATATTGCATAATAAAAAAGTAGATAAACATACACGTATATAAATAAGCCCTTAGTATTTCTGTGCAAGGAGTTGGTCATGTGAAGCATATATTTACCCTGTTTTAAAAGATCAACTTTTCAGACACTCAGTGTGAACCCAAGTTTTCACTGTGTGCTGGTGGTCTTCCTGACAAGCGTGGAAGCACGTGAGAGATTCAGAAGCGGCTTTGCAAAAACATCTATCTGCATTCCTCTGCATATTCCATATGTCAGGTTTTGATTTGTCATCTCACTTTTAATTAAATAAACTCTTGTAACTTTTTTTATTTACTATTTTTGTGTGTTAGTCCTGTAAATAAATTTTCTGTGTTGGTCTTGACTCTCTAGCTTACAGAAAAAGTGGAGAAGTGGGAAAAAAAGCATTCTCTGAATGTGTTGTTTTTTTTAGGGTGTTTCAACATAATACAATGTTGCTGTAATTGCATGACATATTGTGTGTGTTTTTATATGTACATCTGTGTATATAAAGTGTACATCTGTGTGTCGAAGGCAGGATGTTGTTTCATTCTGTTTTCAGACACAGGGGAAGAGAGAGGTCTGTGAACCAAGCTGATTTTAGAACTATAAAAGAATAAACAAACTTGAGAGAGAGATGTGTGGAAGCATTCAAAAACGCTTTTGGATTAAGTGTGATGGAACACAGTGTAAATACAGAGTTCAGTTGTCACTTAAATTGAATGCAAATTTCTTTCAACCCATCATTCCTTTGAATAGGCTAGGTTTTTAAATTCTTAATATATTGAAAGGTAGGTCCTTGGCTCGCATTTTGCGAAAGCCCTAGAGCAACAGAAAATATATAGGGAATGGATTTGATTTCTAATTATAATACCATTTTTTCCAACTGCCCTTCAGTCTGTATATCGAATACTGTCTGTGTATCACGTTAGAATTGTCTTGTGGAAGGATCTCAAGAAAGAAGTGCTAATTACTTTACAGATTACGTGGAAGTTGTTCTTGATGGAGGAGGTGCCATGGGGAAAAAAGTACCAAGGACTACTGGCATGTGAGCTAATTAGAAATATGTAGATAACTAAGAAAGACTAAAATTCTCCAGGGCTTTGAAAGTCAAGCCAAGTCAAATACTATGACACTAGTCATCACACAGCTGTTACCTGTCACAATGTCTTCCTGTGTTCTGCCTGTTTCCTGCTGCCTAACTTGTTAACGCTAAAGAAATTATGCCTCTCAAAGGACTACATCTACTCAAATAGTTGATATTTTGCTTTTCCTTATAGGTGGATGTGGCTGTAGTGCATTTCACTCCATTGGTGCAACCAAAGATACAGCAGCCGTTTGAGCTAGTAGAAAAAGTGGTTCGAAGTGCTTTTCAGTTTAGAAGAAAACACTGCTTCCGCGGAATCGAGTAAGAAACTTTAAAGAAAAATTCTCGGGCCATGTTTTTGTAAATGCTACTACATCAGTTGATAACACTTCTAGCCATGCATTTTATTTATAGATGTTATCATAGTTCATCAAATCTTTCCATTTCAGAATGATTTTTAGATACAAAATTGAGAGGTGAATGTTTCTCTGCTTTAGTTGTAGAATAATTACTCTGCATTTCTGTTAGTGCAATTGAAGCTGTTAAAATTACTGGGATAAATTGGTGATCTTTCCAATAGTTTGTCTGTCTCAGATACTTTAAAACAAATGGACAAACAAACAAAACAAAACCCCAAAAACAACAGCATTTGTTTGTTGAGTTCAAAAAATGAAAGTCTCAAAATTCTGAATTGAAGCTTGCGGTGTGTGGGGAAAGAATTTGATCTGTGGGAAATGAGGGATAGTGGCAAAAGGTCAAATTCTTGTTTCTGTGCCTGCCCTTGTATGGAGTTCTTATTGCCTCTTTAAAAAGCCCCATGTCTTGCTGAGAGAATTTACTAGGTTCTGTAACTGATGCAGGAAAACTTCTGTCTGTTCTCCAGGGGTCCTGTTAAAACTCTAGCACAGACACGTGTCTGATTTGGTATGGGAAAAGCCGGCATTCAGTCTTGTAGAAATATGTGACAGAGCTGTGGTGAGGTTCTGGAGGCATACAGCTATAGTTTTGGCTAGCTGAATTTTGCTGGACAAGATTTTGAAGCAGTTTAGAATTAGAGTGGATAAGACCTTGTGGAACTACATGCCTTATTTGTTGCTATTTTGAAGGTGAACAGAGAATTTTGCCTCTAGTTTTTTAGATGGGGTAGTGTTCTTTTTTTTTTTTTTTTTTTTGCCTGAGGCAATGCATGGTATTGATGGCTGGGATGCAAACATTTGATCAGTGTTTGTGAATGTTGCTGCACCTGTGCTAACGTTTGAGTATCCATTTGGAGGTAGTGAGAAACTGAGTTATGCAAACTGTCTGGGTTTGTATTTGATTTAAAGTTTTTTCTTCGTGAAACAGTGGCTTCAGTTGACAATGTAAGCAGAAGGCACACGCAGTCAGCATGTATATGTTATGCAGAATATTTGTGCCAAGGTTTTTTTTAAATAAAATAATCAACTATTGTGTAATTTGAAGTAGCTAATAAGTGCTCCGCATTCTTTTGAGGCAAGGAAGGCAAATCTGAATTTTTGGACATCACATAGTCCATAACAGATTAACGTGCTTTAGCCCTAGCATGCAGCAAAGAACCACAATCCTCTTATTCTTTAGTTGACCTGAAAAAAAAAACAACAGCAACTGCTGGTGCATAATGGGGTTATTGCATTAGTTACAAGGTATTGTATGAAAACAAAAATTAGTGTACATTTTTGTTCAACCTCTGACACCTGAGAGAGATGTGGCATGTTGGATTAAGGTACTAAGTCGATGAAGAAAAATAGTTTGAGTTACTGCTCATGTGTGTTTATAAGATGGTTCATAGTCTTTGTATAAAAGGTGATTAAATATATTTGGCTTGAGGAACACCTTTTAACTATCAGTTTAAAGGTGAGAATAACTTAAGAAAGGATCAAAGTCCTGATCCATTTTAACTTTGCTGACAACGATGCTGAAAATATTGGAGAAATTTTTAATCAAGGCCTTGTGGCACACTACTTTAAACCAGGTTGTTCCTAGAAATTCCATCCTTCTCTTGTCATTTTAAACCTCCTTAGCTTTGTGCTCTGTCTCCACCAAGAGTCAACTTTTATTTATACAAAGCCTTTTGACTAGCTTGTCCAGGCAACCCGCAAAGCACAGTCTGGGGGCGTGGGATGTGCTATTGTATTCACTGCACAGCATTTTTAGGTCTTATGTATGTAAGACAAAGGCAGGTAATTTCAAAATTGAGACATGCACATCAACCATGTGCAAATTTTCTGCCTTCCTAGCCTATTGTAGACAGAATGAGTGCAAGTAAGAGCTAGTCAGCTAGTACTTGCAGTAGTTGGCATTTTGTTAATGCATTTTTGCGAGACATTTAAAATCATTAGAACTAATATTATTAAGATTTGGGGAACTTGTGAAAGAAAAATGCTAATGTGTCAGGTGACAGAATACATGAGCTTATTTGACCATCTGTGAACAGTGACAGAGCAGAAAATGAAATCTAGGACTCCAGGCACATCTTCCATATTAAAACATGAACAATAATTAAATATTACTTTCTTCCTCCTTAGCTTTTTTTTTTTTTTCTGGCATTGGAATTACACTATTAATGACAAGTGATAACAATATCTGTCCCATTGGAATGATACATCCTAAAAAAAGTCATGTGCAAAATAGATCAGGACAAACCAAATTGGAATCTGTTGTTGCTCTCTAAATATTAGGCTAATTCCAAGAAGGCTCTGTGACAGTATCCATACCCAAAAGCTCTTTTTTTTAATATTGTGAATCATGAGCATATAGTGTGTGTTCAATGTATAATATATGTAAGTAATTTCCAATGTTGTTATAAATCGCATTTGCAGAAAAATGGCCCTTGTATATATTTCCATTTGCTTAGACAATGGCCTATACTAAGAGTATGTAAAATCCCAAGAGAACTTTGCCTCTCTTAGGGGAAACTTAGTTGTCTGAATTGTCTGAACTTGTTTTTCTGCTCTTTGCCCTGCCTGTAGGACCTTGTTTCCTGAAAGTGAACGTTTGAAAAAAACAGAAGAGTTGATGATGGCAGCAGATGTTGATCCAACTCTGCGTCCTTTTCAGCTGTCCATGTCACACTTCAGAAATCTGTGCAATACATACAGGAAAATGTGTGAGGAAGACCCAAGCCTTTTTGCATACAATTACAGAGAAGAACTGAAGCAGAAGAAGCGGCAGCATTTACCTAAAAATACCAGTCAGACAGAACAAACTGAAGAGGAAAATTAGCTGTAACAGCTGTAATTGCAGTGAACTGAATTTGGATTTAACTCACTGATGATGTTGACTGGTGTTGATTTATATCTTCCTACATCTGTTCAGGTATGGAAGAAATACTTTGGAAAAAGTGGTGGAGAGGGCTTTTCCATTTTATTTATTCATTTCATTCAGCTGTAGACAAAAGTTATAGGACAGTCCAGTTACAAAGTTGCCTACAGGTGGTTCTTACTTCAGGGGAATGGACAGAACAAATACCCAGAACAAGGTATGTCGGGAGATTATGTCGGGAGATATGTAATTAAGTTGGAATAATGCATTTTGTATGAATGGGAGTGCATTATTGCAACAAAGAAAGTAACAAAATTTTCGTACTTCAGCATGTAAGAAAGATGTTGTTTAGGGTTTTGTGCTCTTTTTATCTGGGAAAATCCTACTGTGCAGAGTAATTTAAAAAACAAAACCAAAAGCCTTGTATAAATATACTCAAGTGACTGGCTTACAGGAGGATAAAGTGCACAGATTGCCTCAAGGTCTGCTAATACTCTTCTCATGTATACAAAAGCAAAGAACTTGGGATTTTAAGCTCTAACCAGAGAAAAGCAGCATGATAAAAAGTAGAAAACATGGCTAAGTACAATACTTGTGTCTTTTACTGTACAGGCTGGTAGAGAAAATAAAAAATACAGTCAAATAAAAGATTACAGGCCAAGCTTTGTTTTTTGTATTTACACATATATATAAGTATAAACAGCATCTTGAGACATACAAAAATGTAATTTCTGCACTATTGTGCACTAAAACACATTAAAATAACTTAATTCTGCTTTAAATAAAGCAAAAATGAAAACCAAAGAAATTAAATGCCCAAGGTATTGAAGAAGTCATTTTGTAATGCTGCTTTCCACTGCAATGCCCCTCTGCCACTCGCTAGCACCTTTTCCACATAATTTAAAGTACTAACAAGGCCCTCCTTCCCCTCCCCAAGAATACTACATGATCTCAGTAACTGCTTGAAAGGGATGAACTAATTTACAGACCTTGGCCAACTTAATCTATTTTTGATCCACAATAAATTAAAATAACTTAAGAATCCTTTACAGCTGTTCTTGTGGAAAAAATGTATTAGTGCACAAAATCAGATAGTAGTTTTGCTGCGGCTTCCATGAATTCACTGGTTTTAAAGCAAAATAAGTTTGTTGAATTTTATGTGGACTTCAAATGAACATTTTCAAGCTAGGATTTTCCATGCCTCTCCACAGCTTCATAAAAACAATCCTCATTAACTACAGACGTTAAACTCTGGACGCTAAATTCCCTCTCTAAAATAGAGTTCAGATCCAAGTTTGCAGCATCAGAGTGACTGTCAAGGGATTGGTGACGTTCTTGCATTGCTGTCAAAGTTCCTCTGTTACGCTTTGTGCTGTTCACTTTTCGCTTCACTGGGCAGAAGTGGCCACGCACCAGCTTTGGATGGTCTCCTGTCTTGAAACGATCTCCTTCCTCCTTTTCAGCAGCTTGATCTCGTTCAGAGTCAGTACTAGGTTCCTCTGAAATCTTCAGCTGTTGGAACTGTATTTCAATGTCTTTAGTAGGGCTGCCCTTCTTTAGGCTCTGATAGTCGTCATCATCATCATCGCTGAGAATATCAGATTCCTTGACAAGAGCATTAGAAAAGTCGGAGGCACAGCTCTGTACATGTTTCTCAGGAGATGAGGTTTTGGGCTCCTGTATGCTCTCTGTGGTGTGGCAGCTGCTGCTCTGAGTGCTGCTGCTCAGGCTGCACTCATCAGAATCCTGGAAGGTGCCTTTCCCCTGCTCACCGTTCCACTCACTGCTGGGTGAGCTCTTCAGTACCTTCAGAGACCTTGTGGAAGCTGTGCAGAGGAAGAAGGCAGTTTCATTTTCTCATCAAAATGTTATCTGGTTATGCTGTCTGTCTCAATAGCCCCCTTCCAGTCACAGTGTACAGTCTCACTTGATAATGGTCCAAGGGCAGGTGTGTCAGCATTCTGATACTGACAGCTTAATCAAGTGGCAGATTTTTCACTCTACCTACCCCACCCAGGGCTATATGCTTGCTTTCATGTGCAATCTATGCAAAAGCCTCCAAAAATGGCAGTAATGATTTACACACATCTACGGGATAGCAAAACTGACGCAGGCACTTCAAGCACTAGAGGGCCCAAACTGTCCCCATTCCTGCATTGTAATGGGAATTTTACAGTCAGCTGAACACATGGAGAACTAGAAATACTAGTAGCCAACACCTACTCAGTTAGCTAAAAAATCTGAAGCCTTGCTTAATTAATTAGGATAGCTGCTGGGAATGCAGACTAAGTGCACTGAAAGAAGCGAAACCCCTGCCTTTTGTCAGTTGTTTTAGCTTTAAATGTTACCAAGGCTGAGTCACTAGAGATAACCCAGAGGAAAGAACACAGTATTCTGCATGCCAAAGGGACTCTGTTTCTAACCAGCAAAATTAATTTGGGCCTTATTAAATCTTCCCTTAAGCCAGCTAATGACAAATCAACAGTGAGAGACAGCAAGCTTGCTTATCTCTTTTAGCTCTTGGCACGCACTGAGTTGTGGAGAACTGTCACCACAGCTACCCAACCTGAAAAAGAAATGGGATTTGTGTGTCTGGTACGACACTACAGTCATGTTAACAATTGTGAATCTTCTGCCAACTCTAGATTCCAGCCTGTTTTTCACTTTGAAAACCTGTTTCTTACCCAGTTTAGCTGTTGCAGGCACACGGTTCTTGAGTGGGACAAGGCGATCTTTACAGGTTTTCTCCAGAGGTAGATCACACTTTATGTGGCGTCTGAAATTCTCCCGCAAAATAGAACGGATCACCTTCACGATGTTAGTCTTGTTCTCAGAGTCACTGCAAGTTAAGAAAACAGATAACCTCATTTTTCCCTCTGAAGTAAGACACCTGGAATAAAATCTGCCCTCCTGCTTTCTGCTGTCATTTAGAGTAGTAGTTTTTTCACTCAATTTCTTTAGTAGTGGTTTTGCAGTTAACATTGTTCTGTGTTGTTAGGCATTCTACACACTTTGTGTTTTGAGATCTTTGTTATTTGCTTAGATAAAACAGCCTGAAAGTAACTTCAGGACCCAAGGGATTACCCTCTGAGTGGTCTTTATCAGAAGGTAGTTTCTGCTAACCAACCAAGAATCTGGTAAAGTTAGTTACTTTGCCCAGATCATACTGGCATTTATCATCATATGCCTGTGCAGATTTCTGACATTGGATCACTTCACCAAGTTCACTCTAATTTCAAATTGTTATATTTTACGCAGTTAAACACTGGCATAGTGCCTGGATTTAAAGAATGAGACATGCTTCAGAAGTGCTGACGCAAAGGTCACAGGGGGTGGGAGAGGAGCTCTTATTTTTTTAAATCCATTAATGTAATTTGTCAAGTACAACCTCCACGTAAAGCTTACCTGCTGCACAGCTGAAAAATTGTTTCTGGCCTGCCTTCTAGCTCTGACTTTGTGTGAATCAGTTCCCAGATACAGCTGTTCTCTGTTCCTGTGCATGGAAGGAAGCATTATTTTTGTATTTACTTCACAAAACCATTGGTATTAGAAAGAGCAGTGTAGAGCTCCTTCCTCTAGTGACACTTTACACAAGATACACAACTGGATAGGATCACAAAGATCAACTCAGAGAGAAAACAAAACCACAGCCTTATACTACCACAGATTGTGCAGTCAACTTTCCCACATTTGGAAAAATGCAAGAGTTAGCACACACAAAAGCATAAGGGCATCACCAAGATGTCAACAAAGGTAAATGCCCACCCTGTTCACAGTATCTTTTCATGGGGTATTTCTATTCTGTCATTCCTTCACATCATTTTGCACCTTCCTGAACTCATGGAAGAAGAGAGACGAAGTCAGCGTATCAAATGGAGAGCGTTTATGAATCAACTCTGTGCCCCCTGAGGGCAGAGACAACAGTAGATATTACTTTCTCAACACCCGTTTCCAGAGGCTCCAAAAAGATGAATAGAAGAAGCAGTAACACAGAATCCCAGAAAACTCTTCATTCCAAAGTATTCAGTGCAAGGAAATTACCTGCTGTGTTACCCAGTCGGACTTGAAGAGCAGATAAAGGAATCAGCCAGCGGAACTTAAATGGATCCAAGTCACCATATGTATGTCCAGCACGAACATTAGTAGGCTGCAAAAACAAAGAAAGGATATTTCTAAGAAGCAGAAGTCAAAGAAGTATTTTTGGTGTTAGTTTTAGAAGGACCCACCTCTCAGGAAAAAGTGCAGTTAGGCTTTTTCCTTCAGTGCCCTACATTGTAAATGTAGTTGAAATGGTGATAGACACAGCTTTGGAATTTGTACTTGTTTCAACTTCTAAAAGCATTTGTTTTTAATGAATTAAAAAAATACTTTACATATAAGTGGTGCTAGGGTACAAATTTCCCATGAAGAAACCCGACTGTAGACTAGCAGAATACATTAATCATGTAGCTACTGCTACTTTTAAAGCCCCTCCATCTGTTACAATTTGCAGGTTGCAGTACTTCACCACTGGTACTCAAGGTATACAGCTTGCTGCTTCAGTATTACAGTTTTGTAAATGGGGCCAGAGTAGGTTATATTTATAGTGCTCCCTTTCCCTTCAAAGCAATCAAGGGTCTATAAACAGTGGTTCTTAACCCTCGCTGTGTTAACGCTGGCCACCAAAAATGCCATCTGAAAGACCATGATTCCTACGTGGCAGTGTTTCATATTCCACCTGGCAGAACTAGCGTGTAGCTCACACAGAGGAGATGGTGCTGCTTACTAAACAACCAAAAATACTTATTGTTACATAGATACTGAGAATTTGCTTTAGCTGTACTAGCTAAAATTCCAGCCCAGTGAGACAAGGTGGCATTTTACCACAGTCACTTCCCTTCAGCACTGGTGGTGCATCTTACACTGCAGCAGGATCCTGGGTATAAATATTTACCACTTAACTGACACCAGACTTACCATTTTCTTTTTCAGTTTGTAGTTCTCCTTATACACCAGTATTACAGCCCTCTTAAAGACTACAAAAAAAAAAAAAAAAAGAAAAGAAAACTACTGTTAATTACAGGTGTAGTATTTGATGAAAATATCTTGAAGAAGCTGAATATTATAGTCAGAGGGTAAGATAAGTGTACTGATTGAGAAGCATCTGCCCTGTATTAAAGTGACAATTGACTTTTTCATTCTATACTTGTTCATGCAATAGCAACTTCAGATTTTGTGGTGAACAAGTGTGGTGAACAAGTAAGGTAAGTCTGTTCTTCCTGCAGGTCAGCGTTCTGTTCAGTTGGAAACTGTCTTCCACAGCATCTGACTGGAGTGGCTCACTCATGTTATCTACTCTCTCAGCCTCCTATGAGGCGGGGACATGTTCTCTCTAATCAATAAAGAGGGAACAGAAAAACAGGTGCATTCAAGCTGCACCTGAACTATGGGATGGCTCTCCAGATCAGTCCTGGATCCCAGATTGGATTTGAAGGCTGTATAGTTCTATCCTTTGCCCATGCATCCACATTTCCTTCCAGTGGAAGAGAAGAGAGAGGCAATGATAAGCAGCTGGGTCTCAGGCCTACAGGAGCCAGGACAAAGCCACAGCAAGCACGTTTACCCCAGAGCTTGGCATAGTTTTCCTCAGTCCCACATTTTGGGTGCATTTTCCATGCTGCCCACACAGTTTTTGAAGTGGGAATAAAACTTCCCAAGTGACAGATGAGCAGTCTAAAATAGGCATCAGTCCAGAGTCCTTTCATTCATACATGTCCTGCTGGGAACTCCCAGTTCCTGGGCTCAAGTGTCTGGCATGTGTGGATCACTGAGAAGCTCATTCAGGTGAACCTGTGGAAATGCTCCTGCTTGTTCTTCTAGAGGGAAGCATGCCCTCCCCTAATCTGTCATGCTTTTCAAGGGGAGGAGTACTTGACAGCCCTGAGGAAGAGAAACTTGTCTTCTTAAATGACATTTTAAAGAAAAGTTGGTGTGTTTTTTTTTTTTTTTTTAAGAAATGGATAAGTGCGTACCATGCTTGACTGGAACCTTTCGATTACTCAGGTAATTATTAAATGATTAACAATATATATATATAGTATTCAGTGAAATGTTTGGTTGTATGCTCTCATTTCCACTTCCGTTTTTCAGGTTAAAATAACATGTATGGAGATTGCCAGACAACACATTTTGATGCAACAGTTGTAAAACAGGTGAGGCTGGATTGCCAGGAGTGGAATAAATCTCCATTTTCCTACAAGTCTCCTGTGAAAGACTGATTTAGCATATTGTTCTAGAGAGAATATTGTCTCTTGAAAATCACTGTTTTCCATAGATTACACATAGAGCAGCTGAGGTTGGATCAAACAGTAACACCAAATAAATGAACGGAAACTTTTCATGTTAGGAAGTCTTACAGTTCTGTGTATGTTTTCAGATACAAGTCTAGCCTAGATAGCTAGATCTGAAAGAGCAGAGAGTCGTGAAGGAAGACACTTACCAAACACTGTAAGTTCAAGGTCTTTTCTTGCTTTGCCCAACGATGGAAAAGGATTCAGCCAGGAAACTGTAGAGTGCATCAGAAGTTCTCCCATGGAAAGCTCGGTCACCTGCATTGAATTATAACAATAAATAAAAATATAGACAATTAATAAAAATATAAACAATTGATACATCAATGCTGTGATCCACAGATGTGAGTAAAATGTTAAAGTGAGTACACATTGATAACACTGAGGATGTGTTTATTTACTGTATGTAACGTTACTGTAATGTATTTATTGTACTGTATGTTACTGTCTTTAGCAAGACAGATTTACACTAAGGCAGGAAAACATGAGTAATTCCCTTTTAAAAATAGATAATAACATAAAAAGTAATAGCACCTAAGTTACGGAAGCTGCATAGAAGTTCTTGCTATTAATAACTTAGAAGAATATTAAGTTGATCTGATGACCTGTCATTTATGTATAGCCAGTTGTGAACTGCCTGATTTATTAGCTGTACGTATCTTTAATTTCCATGGAGTAATTAGTATTAATGATGCTGTCAATGGCAAAATTAATGGAGGCCTAGTTCTCCAAGGGTCTTCTTTCTTCGGTGGACCACAACGTGAAACTGAAGAATCCCTCAGGCTGTCAGGTTTGTTTCCTATAAATAATGGGAAACTACATAGCCAGTGGAGGGCAATTTGGCTTTACGAGGAAATAAAACAACTGAGCTGGCATCTTTCATATCTGATCTCCACCTTTACTGATTTGATCTGATTAGTAATCATTTAATGTAAATGGCTAAGCTGAGACCTTGCTGCCCCAGTTCAGGGAGATGTGTGCACACAGTTCATTCAACTAATTGCTTTTGCTCTGTCAGATACTCATGGATGCCTCAGCACTAGAAGTGTAGAGAATGAGAGTAACAGACATTAATGTGAATCCCCTAGAATTGCCACTTTCATTTATACGTGTGGAAAAAAAAAAGTCTTAAGAACTTAAGAAGTCTGAAGCATAAAATCTAAATGCCTTTGGGCATAGATAATCTCTGCAGCATTTGAGAGAAGGAGGATGTCTTTATTTTTTGCTATTGAGAACTGTGTCTATGCCTGCTTGCAATTCTTGTCAGTCCAGAAGGCAGCTCTGGCAGCTGTCTGAAAATTTTTACTGTAACCTAGTGACAAAAAGAAACTTCACAGGCATATATGAAAAAGAAGTCACAATATTAAAGGAGAATGAATGATGCCCAGCACAAATAAGTTCCCAAAATTACTTCAGGAAAGATAAAGGCACCAAACAGCTAGTGGGATAACGCTGCAGGAGTGAATAAAACGTGTTCCTTCGCTTACCTCCTTCTCTGTTCCACTTTGATCTGCAACCAGTTGATCAAATACAGTGCCATAATCTTCATAAATCTTCTGCATCTCATTGATGTGACTTGCTACTTTTTCCATTGCCTTCAGTGCTTCTGTAAGGTTTAAAAATTTCATAGACAGCTATGTAATTCAATTGTATTTTCTAAACATGACATTTTTTATTGAATTGTACTTGAAGCAGCCAAACTTTTGCAGCATTCCAAGGGTTTGTGAACAGAATTCTAGGTTTAGATCAGTGCTTCTCATAGCAACTGCAGAAAGTATGCTTTCTGATCAGAGTAAGTGAAAAATGCTTGTCTGATCTCTTAAGTACCTGAAAAAGACTGCAATGTGTTCTAGAGATGAATATTCGTATATTTGGGGGCTCACAACAGCATGATAGTAAACACGATTAAGTTTTGCATTTTGTATAAATGGGGCCACTGGGCTCTCCAGAGTAATCTACATCCATACTAGAGTAAGTCATTTGATGAGCTTCAGTGGAAACCAATTGAATTTGGCTCTCCACAAAATGGATAAAGAAATACAGTGCTAGGTTGTGCGAATTCCTCACTGATTGTTATCCTTGAAATTAAATGCTGGTAGTCAGGTTTTGTTTAAATTTTGTTTTCCAGGCAAGAGTGACACTAGGTTTCATTACTTCTATGTTAATCCACAAAGGACTTGGAGAAGGGCACTTAGTTTCTCTAGTTCTACCAGCTCTTAATGGTATAGTCTTTTAGCAGCTTGGCATTTCCCCTGACCTGCAATTGAGTCACCCCCAGCCTGGTTGTAATGGCAAAGAATCAGTACTAGAAGCTCCATTTGAAGTCAGTAACAGCCTTTTGACTTTTTGCTGACAGTATATTTGGCCTGAATCTATTTTGTTAAAATGAAAATCGATCCATAAAATAAATCTCTGCACTTTCATCTATGAGCTGCTGACAGACCTGAACTGGAATTTGCCAGGGTGAAGTCCCAAGCATCTGAGCCTAGAAAAACAATCAACCCTAATATGTATTAGGCAGACAAGTCTTTCTGAGTGGGAAAACAGCAGAGCTTTGATACAGGACACTTCTACGCAAGCAAGAGTCACAGCCAAGCCTCAAACAAATAAAATTTCCTTTTGTGACGCTGCTAAACTTTGACACATTTCAAGAACTTACTAACCACAAGATGGAGCTTTGGTCAGTGTTTCCCAGGTGCAAGAACAACACAATGATCTGACATGCTCCTGTCACAAGAATTCAGGAGAAAGACCCCAGTCCTATTTGTCATGACAAATCCTGGGCATATATACCTCTCACAGGGACTTGGACGCACCAAGTGGGAATTTCTGCTAAAAGCACAAGAAGGCTACTTGCTATTTTTAATGAGAGGGAGGAAATTCTCTAGGTTTTGATGAGTTTTGTGCTGTCTACCAGAATGACTACCTGCATCTTCAGAAAAGCTTGGAAAACAAACTTATCTCATATTCAATCCAGTAGAGGAATGCAAGAAGTTACCTGTCAAATGATAGTGCTCCTCACTCTCGTTGTCGGTCAGAGACACCAGCTCTTTTAAAAGCAGAGGGTATTTCAGCACTCTCTGAACAGGCTTTATGAGATATGACTCCAGTGTAGAAGAGTGTTGCTTTGTGGGATTGCGAGCGTCCAGAAAGGCCTTAAAGGCACTATCTGTTTTGGCTAAATACAAATAAAACAGTCGGTCAGCTGAACGTGGAAGTAATAGTTTGAAAGCAGAGAATTGCAGTGTGTAACCAGCACCAAAAGCCTCACATTTTTCAATAGGTGCTTTACACCATTCACTTCATAATCATTTCCTGCATTAAATAATATACAGAAGGGCTAAGAGAATAACTATTTCAAAGTGACATTATTCTTCTGTATCATTTTTCCACTGCACTGCAGACCTGTTCTGCATCAAATTAAAAAAAAATGTGATAGCAGAGGAAGTAATTCCTCGCTTACTCTGCCATTTGTTGCAGCTTTGATTGACATCCATCCTTTAACATGCAAGCATATACAAACCAAATACAGCTGCTGCTTTTTGAAGTATGAGCTGCATCTGCAGACAGCACAAACTTGTGGCCAGATGTTTCTGTTGCTCTTCAGGCTACTGCTTAGTTGTCACAAAAGAAACTCCTTCAGTTCTATACCATGCTTTAGCAGAACTGCAGATCTCAGCTATTTCTATTGAAAGATACCCTGTTAGCCCTTGCTTTGTACCAATATTCTCTGCAAGTCAAGGAGATTTGTTACAGCGCTTCACTGACATTTAAATTCATGCTAATGAATTACAGTAATGACGAAAATAAATTACCTCTCTCGAGAACTTTCTGAACTTTGATGTGGTTGGCACAGAAGCCGCTGTACAGTTTAAAGTGGTCAGCATAATACAGAAAGGATCCTCCAAGGGAAAACAGCAATTTCTGAAATCAACACAATCAAAGTATTTACTTCATCACTAGAATCCAAAATAAATGGTCAGGCACATAACACAGAGGCTCAACGATGTGAATATCTACTTTCTTTATTTCTATATCCTATAATATATATATATAATACCTTATATATATATATATATTACATGAATACATTACTGGTAGTAGTTCTGTGATGTTTCTGTGTTTTTCTTAGGGTGTAGAGTTCAGCCTATTTAGGCAAAGCCTGCATTTTTTCCTCAGTTCTCCCTGAGCAGATAACACCACTGTAGACATTGACTTACTGTATCTTTGAGGTGGCACAGGAACAAAAATCAACAAGACACTTAATAGGGTATGTTGTGCTGAGAAAACACATGAGCACGTGGAAGCAAGGCACAGAAGCACCAAAGCCAGAAGGGACAGCATAAAACAAACACAGGATTGCTTTCCAACTGTTTTCCTTCTTTGAGGCAGGTGGTAATTACAGGGCACCTCTCATTCTCTTGGATGAAGGGGAGGATGGGAAGATGTGGGAGGGACTGAATCACGAGGGAGATCTTTTTAGAAAAATGCTTCCCAAAGCAAAGACAAGAAGTAGTGAAGGAGGAGGAGGGGGAGGAGAAAGAGGAGGAGGAGAGCAGCCCTCTCCCCTCTTTTTAATCAATGTTTGCTCCACAAAAGGCAGCAAGTGTCAGGGAGACCTGCCAGCAGTCTCGCCCAGCTCTGTGACAGTGACAACATCTCTGGGGAACCTTCTTCCTCCAGTTATGTCAGGTACTGAGTGGTGCCACGGAGGGAGAGACAGCACAACAAGGGAGGGCACGGTCTACAGTCATCTACACTTCATACGCCCTCCGAGACCTTGCAACACAAGAAACTCGTGCTGCATTTAACAGGAAAAGTTTCCAGTCTGTAGCAAGTGAACTGGGCATAGCAGGGAGCACAAGGCAGGGAAGAATTCAGCACAGCAACAAAAACCTTTCTACAAAAGTGATGCACCACGTAAGCGCTGCTACTTCATAGCATACTCAGAAGTATGACTACTCTGCATCTCCCATTTTACATCCTCTGCCATGGGAAAGAGGAAGATAAAACCATGGAAAATAACACTTATCTTTCACTGCTGAATAGGTGTCTGTAATCCAAAGTAATGCTTCAAATATAAAAGCAACCATATGAAACAGAGTTTTAAAGCTGGATTTCCACAAACATTTCCAGGCACATTGAGAGGTATTTAATGACCAAATATTTACCCGGAACTGGGATGGTGTTTCCAGTGTATTAAAATCTGAGGAAGAAGATATTCCATCTTCAAGGGTCTCCAGAAACACCTTCTGAAAATCCAGCATTTCTGGCAGGCTGCCGAACAACGACTCCATCTGTGAAAAACATCAGGCTATGAAGTACAGCACTGCATACATCGAACTGTGGTCTTGAGAAAACAGTCCGCTAAGGAGACACGACACACAAAGAGGTCACGAAGGCCAGTAACATCTTCATTAATACCTATTGAATGGGTTTTATAAAAAAGCTGTTACAAAACCCTAAAGGTTTCTTAGCAGTTAAGTCAGAACAATTACCATTTAAAAAAAGGAGTGACGCATGCACCAAACAGAAAGGCACTGACTGGTGTAATTCCTATTGTTATGTTCTTTGTTTTCCTTTTCTCTTGTGCTCTCAGCAATGAAAAACCCAAATGCCAAGGTCTTAACCCATAAAAGAATGAAAAGAATATCTCTCGGTTATTCCCTCACCTCATCTTGGGTAAGGAAGGTTTCATTTTGAAGAGGCTCCAGGTATAGCTCAAAGAGGCAGCTTAAGTCCTGCAAGAAACAGAATTTATTCACTTTTTATGTAACAGTTTGAAATTGCTTTTTATATGACAACTGTGGGATTACAGGTAATTTTCAGGAGTAAGCTAGAGATAAAATTCCTTTTCTGTAACAAAGTCACCTGTGTGTTGTTAGCACTAAAGTGATTGCTAAATTAAAAGCAAATTGATTTCAGTGTAATGTTTGTGTTTCATCCTTAAGGCTTTACAGACTGATTATAACAAATTATGTTTTAGTATAGCATGAGGAGAAAATGTTACAGATGATGGCTTTCTAAAGAGTACAAAGGTCTGTGGATGTGAACAGCATCAATGTTTTAATCATGCATGTTAGATAAACCGTATAAATAGCCACTCATTTAAACAGCAGCACTAATATTTGTAAGGACATACAACGTTTTAAAATCCTACAGGTATTAAAGCATTCGGTTATATTGTCAGGGAGGCATAATTAGGGGCTGTTTCAGTCACTTCTTCAAAGAATTGGTGCCACTTTTGAAGACTTACTATCCCACACCAAAGCATGGCGGCAAGGTTGGGGCCCACACTGCAGGGCTCTGTGACCCTGAGAAAAGAAACGGCAGAAATTCTTATGGAGAAGGAATAATGGGCATCTCTTTGAGAACCCCATAATGAGCATTTACAACCTGCTAGGATTTTGCCTGGTACTACTGCACATTTCAGTGACCTCCATGGTCATGCCTCCTTTGTTCAAGTGATTTCTCTGTCAGAAACACCAGCTGGACATACACAGGGGATCGTGTTCGGTAAAGTTTCCTCAAGCTTTACGGCATATGGTTGTATTAGTGTGTGGGTAGATACTCTAAAAACAACAGCCTGAAAGTGTTTTCTCTTGTTTTCCATACACATAACTGCAGCAAGTGCAGATATCGCTAAGTATGTTTTTTGAGATCAGGTAAATGATTCCTCCTTGCTGAAGGTCAATGATATCAAGCCTATCACATTTCTTTTGGCATTCAGCCACATGAATTTTGAATTTATAAGAAGAAGAGACATATCTAACAAATTATGGGCTTATCAGTCAAAGTAGACATAAAATGTATGATGTTACAAGCAACTGGAGCTGTGTCTTCTAGCTTTGCTGATTCAAAAATAATTAAGCACTATTTTCCACAGTTACACTTTTTTTTTAATAATTTGTAGGAGACTGTTCTGTTCTACCAGGATTTATTTTCATTTTGAAAACTATGGAAAAATCCCCTGGAAGACGCCAGTGTTCAAGTACTGCAGATAACTACTCCCTACAAATTACCACTTTCCAATATAAATACAAATTGACTAAAATACAGCCTCTATAACAGCTTATTAAAACAACAGGAACAATTTAAGTAAGCAGACTCTGTATGTTATGACCCTTGTTACATAAAGGTAAGCATGAAATATATTAAGAGCATCTATAAGTTATGGCCAGCCTCAAAAAGAAGGGTGTAGCTAGCCAGGCTTTCTCTTTATTTATTACCTTGACATAGGATTTCTCAGTGTCCATAAGTTCCTGGATGACTTTCCTCAATCTCTCTGCATCAGAAAGGTGGCGAGCCAGTGGTCGTGGAGGTGGATCCTGGTTATCCTTCTGTCCTTCCATACTGCTCGCCTGGACTTCTTGGAAGTTTCGGCACAACGCGCTGATCTGTTCTGCGCTCTGATAAATGAAGAGACAAGCACTGATGTTTTAGAATACAAACTGTACTATAATTATTTTTAAATTCCTCAAATTTTGCTCTTGTTCCAAATTCAGGCTCCAGAGCATGTGCTGATTTTTGTCAAATGCATATCCTGATAGCTTTGAACAGCTTGAATTTGTAACAGATCTAGATCATAAGAGTAAAATTAAATAAAAACTTTCTAGCGCTTTTGCAGTGCAAAGAATTTAGAGTCTTTACATACAAGCTTGTGAGATGCAAAAGATGGGAGAGCATTCAGATATATCATGATTTGATTCTTTTGACAATAGCATCACAGTATTTTCCACCTCTCTTGCAACAATCACTACTTCAAAATAGAAGGAATTGGTAGATAAAGATCTTTTAAGCATCCAGAATAACTTGTATTTGTTGTCTGCTACCTGTATTGTGATGTGTGGCTTTGTTGCTGGTTGACCTGGGGGAGCTTTAGGGAGGTTGGTGTGTGTGTGTGGTTTTTTGTTCAAAAGGCCTGGATTGTCAAAAGATGTTTATTTTGCTTTCAAAAATGAGAAATGGAAACCCAAATTTTTGAAGTTTTTTAGAAGAATGATAAATATGGGGGAAAAAAACGCAATATTTCAAGACAAGTTGGAGTCGGAACAGCAACAGTTAATCTTATAAAGCAAAGATGGAGGAAAAAGAGATTTTCTGACACTATGAAATGGTTGTGTAGTTTGCTTTTGCACGACCACCACTAGTACCTGAGAGCAGCTTTTTCAGGCAATAATGCTTAGATTGAAAATCATTCCACTGTTCTCTTTCATATATAACATTTTCCTGAATATTGCTAACATTTTTCTGGAATATTGCTACCATTACCCAGTTCTACCTTAGCAACTGTTGGTATCCACCTCTTTATACTACATGAAACAATTTTTCTTAAGTGCTTCTGTCTTACGCACTCTCTCCGAGATACTGGACAGTTGCACATGCTGTGCCACTGATTATTTCCTATTTAGTGAATGCACTCAAATGAGGACTACATGAATGCTGCCTTATTTCAAGTGGAAATCTTGTTTCATTGAAGAAATCAGGGCATGAGTGCATTTCAGAACTGTCTTGATCTGTACTAATTTTGTGTGAAAGCTGTTTCAATTGGCCCTTTTTGGATCTCCTGATTCACCACTGATTAGGTGGAACTGCGAAGTTCACCAACATCCTGTGTCATCAAATGAGCAAATGCAGAAGTTATTCTGAAATGGAACTGAGCTATACTAAACCCTCTGTAAGGTGGAGGCTAAATGTACTAGCAATATTAAATCTCAGCCATTCATGTGAAAAAAACAGATACATCCCTCACACCTCTCTGTTGGAAATAAATGTTAAAATGTCAAAAACTTGCCACGTAGTCCGTATCACTCCAGAGCTTCCCAGCCTCCAGTTTTGAGCAATGCCACCACCTCTATAAAAAAGTTGTTACTTCCATCACTAAGATGTGAAACCATCCTCCACAATCCTATCTAATGACAGCTTTCAGGACTCTGAAATTCAGATATATACTGTATTTACAGCATTTATTAGGACCTGACAAAATGAAATGTGAACTGAATGGTGTTTGTTGGAGTTACGGATACACACTGATGGAGTATGTTAAAAGAAAAAAGAAAAAAAAAAACATCTTTGTGCTACTTAAAATATTTAGTGTTTTGGAAATAAATCATAACTTCGTTTAGCAAAGGGGGGGGGGGGATTTTAAAACAACTTCTAAATAGCTCTAAAGTACTTGAGTTTTGTTTTCGTTGTTTTTTATGTCAAAGTTTTGCGTTTGTATCTGAATGACTCAGGTTTTACGCTGTCTACAGCTCAAGGTGTGTGTGGGCAGCCTGATTTACATCAACATGATGCCTGATCAAGGGTACTAGATCAAGGACATGAAACGGCCTACTGAAAGCCAGTCATAAATATCATCATCATGCATAGTTTTACCAGGAGGAGTACAAAGTTCTCTATTCCTCCTCAATCACCACAGCATGAAGGGGTAGGAAAGGCAGATGCTGGAGAACATGCTACATGTCCTCCATACCCTCGGGTTTTGGGCTGGAGCTGCATCTGCCACCAAGAATCATGAAAGGCTACTCAATCAGAAGCTACACACATACGTAAATTATTGCACATCCACTCCTACACATCGCAAGAACCATACAAGATGTAAGAATACATGTTGCCAGTGAAGCCACAAGGTGTACATTGGATTCTGGACCAAAAGCAGAGTATTCATGGGGAACTTCATAATGATGAACAAATGGAAAGGAATAAAAATAACTCTTGCTCCCTGTTTCTTTCCAAAACTCCCTACCACCTGGGTTGGGATCCCTATCCTTTTATGCAGCTCTGGATGCTGGTTTCCACCTACCACACCAAACAATGTCCTGCTCTTTAAAACATCTTTCTAGGAGGGCTCTAACGACAACCCCTAAGAACACATCTTTTATAGCAGGTGGGTGGGCAGGAAAGGCCCAGGCTCTGCCCTGTTACTGCTTGCAAGTGGAATTTCAAAGCTACCTTGGCTTTTTGGGTGTCAAAGCAGAGTTTAGCAGTCCAGTGCCCTTGAACCAGGAAGCCTCAAGTGGAGCCCCAAGTTGACACTGCATCCTTGAGTTAAGGTGGGAATTAACCCTGAATTTGCTCTGAAAATGGCATTGCAGCACCTAACACTGGCAATTTGACTCTCAAATACGTCTGGTAAAGTCCTCAAGCACACAGTTTCTTTTATTTGCACAAGGCCACGACTGTGAGTCGTTAGTAAAAAATGTTCTATGCCAAACTTTATAGCATGCAGCGCATCAGAATAAAATTATGTTAGTTGGTGGATAGAAAAGCCCAGGTGACTGACTGTGGCCAAGGCTGCAATGCAGCTGGGTATAGAGAAGAGTCAAAGAGCATACAGTGGAAGCAACAAACCTTCCCCATAATCCATCACTTGAGCTCATGTACGCCACTTTCAGCAACAGCTGTAGGAAACTGCAAAGCAGCTTCGGCTTATCTTTGGCTCTGGACAGCAGACAGCTAAGGCTAAAGATCCAAAAACTCAGACTAGTAGTGTTAGATTTGAATGGCAAAGTTGGGAAAGAGAATGGGAGGTTATGCAAGGTTTGTAGAAAAGCAAGCACTTGCATTCCAGAATCAAGTTAAGCAGCACTTCTCCACTTTATTGGCTGCTTTCACAGATTTTCCAACAAAGCTGTGTAAACCCTTCTACCAGACTCAGCAGTCAAGGGAGGAAGCTTCTTGTCCCATAAACTCTCAGCCTCTAAAAAATGGAAAGATATATAGAAACAGCCTTGAGAAACTTTCTTTTCATCCCTGCATGTTTATGACTCATAATTAGGTCCCACATCCTTTTGCATGGAGTATTCCTTATAAATGAGAATTGTTCACAGCAAACTTAGCAGGGAAAGTTCCAGTCCACATAATTGTCAGCTTGACCCATAGCTGTCAACCACTACAGTGGTGCTCAGCTTGTAAAATGAAGCATGCCCCATTTTCTATAATGTTCATGAGAAGAAATATTAGAGATTATTCCTTCAAAGTGAACAAAAGACACTCTTACAAGGAATGTCTTACAGATTTTCTTTGCTCCTTGCAGACAAGCATATCATCATCTGCGGCTATGCTATCCCCACCAGAATTAAAAATCTCCATAAAATTAATTGGTGAGAGTGCAGAAGACATTAATCAGCAGTGGTTAAGCATTAGCACAACAATTTCATGGCTACCCCATGACTTTCTACTGAATGATAGTGATTGAGAAAAAATGCTGCACAAGGTCAATTAGTGTTACAGTGTCTCTGCTCATTGCTGTTTATTCTACTCTCATTTATACACCTCATGTACTCTGTCAGTAGGGTTTGGTGTGGGTTTTTTTTGTTGTTGTTGGTAGTGGTGGTGTTTTGTGTGTTGTTTTTTTTAAAGTGATGGAAAGGGAAATATTGAATAGGCTTACAAAATTCTTCAGGCTGAGGAAGATTTCTTGGGAAGGTTACAACGGAGCATGTCCTTTGACAAGTTTCCAGATTCCTGTACCCTTGTGGAGGACACTGACCACGCCAATGTGCAGATCACTAACCCTTTGAATTCTTTATCTAAAGAGGAAGCATATGCTCTGAAAGCAAGCTGCTGAAACAGATTAGTCTTCTATCCTTTAAAAATGAGCAGCTTACAGCCCAGAGCTGTCTGGTGTATATTTTTCCAGGAAGTAAGACTGGAAGCACCAGTCAGCAGAAGAAACACAATTACATGGGATTTTCAGAAAGAACAACTGGCCAGAGACATTTTTACACCCCTCATTGTGAAGAAGGAAAGCTTTTGGAGGTGTCCATCATGTTCCTTCTGTATCAGAAGACATTTCTCTCCAGAACAAAGGCAGGCCTAGCAGCCATCACGTTTTGTGTGTCTACCACTGTACAGACTTCTCTGTCACCCTCAGTCTGGCAAATACTTTGTAACCAAGTAATGCAAAAGGCTGGAAAGTCTTAGATACCCAAGACTGCTGAAGAAAGCAGATGCATGTTGGACACCAATACAGTACAGACAATCCTCTAAACCGTTTATTAAGACAGAAAAAATTCAGCACGCTTTTACTGAAAAAAGCCTTGTGGGATTTTCACCATGGGTTTCTGGGCAAGGCTGCTGCTCAGCTTTGGGCAATAGAAGTTAAAGTAGTAGATTCACTCATCACAACTTCTCTTTTGGTCTTTCTTTTTTTTTCCACAACTTCAAGGCCACTTAGAAGATGAAACTGTTCCTGACCGACACTGCTGAAATTCTGGGGGTCTTTTCTGTTTAGCTGTTTTTCTTGCCTGCCTTTTATTTAGAACACTTTACAAATTGCTAAAGGGAAATAGTCAAGGAGAAATAATGTCTTTCAGTCAGAACTTCCCAGTTTCAGTGAGATTTACATTAGCAAAGTTATCCTGTGCTGGTAATGCACGAAGGTATCGCCAAACTTATGCAGGAATCAAAAGTGCAGTAAGAAGAGGGCTTGCTGCTCCCCTAACTCCTTCTTGACAGCAGAGGGCAAGGCCTGAAAGAAGGCCGAATGCAGGGCTGTGCAAACCAACTAAGACACAATTCATCTGACTCGGTGCCTAAGGTACAATAACATGAACTGTGTGGTGGGAAACCTGCGCCCTCCCTTGCCCATCTTTCTCCTTGGCTACACAGAAAGAACATCGGGTGACTTTGGTGTTCAGTGGAAACGCGAGTTACACGCGTTTGTAAGCCGAGTCTGTGAGATGGGGTCTGGGCCCAAGAGCCTGCGGCAACCAGGCCCCAAGGAGCAGCAGCTCCTGCTGAGCTCGCAGATGCTGTGCTCAGCTTCTCTGGAAATCACTCACTGAAGTCATCGGATCCAAGGCATATCAAAGGTAAATGCAAACCAGAAATCATTTCCATTGCACAAGGTTAAACCCTGACCACACAAAATGTAAAGACAAGGGAAAAGAGCATAAAAAAAGAGCAAAGAGAGAGGAACCCTGACGGCCCAAGTCACAACAAGGACGGAGACTCTCGTCAGGTAACATCAAAGCACAAAATGCAGACTTTCCCAAACCCCGACCCTGTGAAAGTATTGTCTCTCCCCTTTCCCAGGTCCTTATCCTGATGCTGCCAATCTTTAATACAGAAGGCTCGTGTATTTTTCTACCATCTGTGTAATATATTTACTGTCTTCTTGTATTTCCCAGACAGTCCTTGATTGGAGTTCTTAATTTTTCCATGTTTTTTCTACAATCCCAAACTACTTGTCAAAAACCAGGGAAGTGGTTAAAACTGGTCAAAATTAATGCTGCGGACATTTCCAAATTTTGCTGAAGAATCATGTTAAAACCATCCCACCTCTTGTCAAAATCCGGATCGTCACTTAGCCCTTTCTCTGACGGGCACAAGAAATAACCATTTGCTGGAGCTCAGCAGCAAGCAGCATACACAACCAACCAACACCCCCCCCACCCCCCCCTTAAAAATTCAGAAAGCCCAAACCTTTTCCAGTGCAGCACACTGATATAAACTCACCCACCGAGTGCACGTTACCAGCATCCACTCCCTGATTATTGGAGCTGCTATTCACCAAGCACAGAGACCCTGGCAGGGGCGTGCAGCCCGGTCCCCCACCCCAGCCCTCCCAGCCGCCGCTGATGAACTCACCATAGAAAACATCCTGTGCAGGGAGCCGTAAGCTGCTGCTGCCTGCTGCTGGGTTTTGCGAGCCAACGCTAAACTCTTCGCTCTGGTTTTACTCCTCCTGAAGGCGGGCATTGTGGCTCGTGAATACAAAGTTTGCCAAAGGAAAGGGCCCTTCTAAGGAAGGCAGGGACGCTTCGGTCTCCCACGAGCACACCTTCTCTCTGTGCTCAGCCACAGCGTGCCAGCACATACAAACACAGTGCACAAGTTTTTCCTTTTGTGCAGCAGATTAACAAAACACTGTCAACGTCCCAGTTTAAATGGGACACAAGAAACTGCCATGCCTTCCGTTATTACTACAAACACAGTGAAAACCTGCCAGATGAGAAGATTTTTTATATGTTGCCTGATGTAGTAAATGCTGGACAAAGTGCAGTTATAGCAAGGGAATGTGGGTTTTATCTCCCCAGAAATGTACCTGCCTCTCTGCCTGTGAAATTTACTGCATAAACAAAACATCAGGTGCTTTGAGAAAATTAGCCAAATACCTAAAAATATCTAGAGGGTGCTGACTGCCCTGAAGGTCAGTGTGAATTATCAATGGTACTGATGCTCTGTCAAGGGTATATGCCACTAAATGGTGTGGCATACAAATTAACTTACAACGATAAAATGAGAAACAAATAGGCAGCTCTCTGCAAGATTTGTTCACATAATTGTGCTTGTCCTTTGTTTGAACTTTCTCATAGTAATTACATCAATAAAACGAAATGTAAACTGTGCTCAGTAATGAATTCAGGCTTGAAAGTAAAAGTACCCATGTTGATATATTTACACAAAACAATCAAGTCCACAGACTATTCTAAGCACAATGCAACTTTAAATATAACATTATAGGACATTACACCATGGAGCTGAAGAGTTACAAGACTGACAAGCAATTCATTAATAAAAGGAGAACTATACCAGTGGCATAATAAAACACAGTAACTCCCATGTTCTCTCTATTACAGCACTGCTAGGGTGCCAGGATGCTAAGATATAAGGCTTCATTCAGCACTGCCCTTGCCAACCACCTCTTTGCTCTCTCACAACCCTTTTTCTTGCATCCAGATGACACACTAAGCCTGGGCGCATATATCCTTGGTTATGAGTGTGCTACTTCACAGGTTTCAAGGATATTCACCTCTCTACAAGCAAGGGAATAACATAGCCTTCTCCTTTAATTACTGCAATTAAACTTACATCCATCTCTTTCCAAACCGTTAGCACAACTTGACAGCTCAGCATTTGCCAAACCATAAACCTCAGCAGCCGGGCAGCACACTATCAGAAGAACAAGGATGCTGGCTCCCTGAAACAACATGCTGCTGATAAAGCACACAGAACACATCAAAGGAGTAGGAACCGTTCATTTAGCTGATGTTTTTTAAGGACTGGGCTATTTTGCAGACAGATATCAGATTTACTGGGCAAGACGACTGTGCAACAGAAAACTGAAGGAATGGTCTCAAAGGAGTCAGATTTTTCAGAATACACACCCTGGTATAAAAATCCAATTACATGGACCACCGTGTAGCATGTACATATTACTTTTCTTATCCATCATTCGTGGTTGCTTCTGCAGTAGTCCACAGATACTAGGGATCCACTGATCAAGTTCAAGAATGAAAAAAAGGAAAAAAATATATCACTAGTTTTCTGAAACCAAACGTTTACAGTACCACATATGGCGCTGAAAAAATCAGTGACAGATGTCAGGTCAACATTTATCAAGAGTTTATCTATACTGTCAGGAAAGGCATTGTTTCAGCTTTGTTTTTAAAATCAGCATGAGTTGTGGCAACTTCAAGCTCTGTTTTTGTAACAGATATATGTTAAAAACACAGTGCATCCACTGGGACCGGAAAAAAAAAAAAGGCTGCCAAATTTCAGGTCCAAGCGATATCGTCAATCTTGATTAAAAAAAAAAAAAAAAAAGGGCAAAAAACAGGACAGGTCTTTTTAATTCCATATTAGGAAGTTATTCTTCCCCAGATTTGCTAATTAAGCCTGAGTTATTAGCTAGCCATATGCCAGCTAAAAGATGTTACCAATTAACAGATTTTTTTTAATGTGTGTTCATTAGGAAAAAAAAACACAATGTTTTAGTAATATTTCCAACTTCTATTGAGGGACTGGGATAAATCAAAAGGTAAAAAACGCAAACTAAAACAAATCAAATATCAAATGAATGAAAAAGCCTTTTCTTTAGCATTTCTTCTTCTCCAGAAACATCAAACAAACATTCAATCCCTCTTTAGGTATATGCCTCCTAAGTAAAATTTACACACAAAATAATCAATCACCTTGAAATACTTTTAAGATGACTGGAAAAACGACACAGTCTCATTGTTTGTTCCTGTGTGCTTTGAGTAACACTCTTTCCCTTTACAGACATCTGTTTTTCATCTTTCCATTTCAGCGGCACCAGGCTTGATAGTTACCATAACAGTAACCTCCTTCGCAATGCAGGCTTCCCTCTATTGTCCCGATGCATCTAGGTGCACTTAGCTGCACAGAGTTCGTTTCCCATCCTGCTTTTGCCCTTAATCCATGAAGGTAAAAGGCTAATTTTGCTCTGTCTCTATCCACTTTGAATTAAAGGAAACAGCGGCTTGCCTCTGGGACAACTCTGAGCACTTGTGGGCTAACTTTTAACATTGCTCAGGACCACTGGTGAAGCAGAAAAATAACTTGTATATGCAACATATATTTTGTGTATGTATATGTACAATACATACATAAGTGTCTTGGACTAAACAGGAGCTCTGTCATATTAGTAGTCTCAAAGCATTGCAATCTCTAAGCTCATGCTTAATTCAGCGGGTCTCTAGATCGCTAAAGTGATCTAGAAGGACTTTGTTTTTCACTTCTTATAAATGTGGGTGGATGATTTTTCTCAGTATTTTTGTCATTCTTATTATGCTAATAACATGCTTTAAAATGTCTTTAAAACGTATTTTCAAAGCATAATTGACCAAAATGAAGACACTTGCTTTAATTCCAGTGCTTAAAAAATAGTTAATGTTCCAAATGTTTAAAATGAATTCTGATTTAATTTTTAATTTCAAGCATCTTAAATACTGTTTTTAACATTTTCACCCAAAGTGTTTTGTGCTGAATACAAAAACTTTTTTTTGAGTGCCGAATTAGAAACTATGGCAACCATTAAGACATTATCTTTGCAGTTGCATTCATCTTTCACAACATATTTCCGCAAAGTGCCTTCTGTAGAGTCAGAGAAGGCAACCCTTACCTTTTCGGGCATATTGAATCTCAAATGTTAAAAGATGCAATAATCCCACTGTAAAGACAGAGGCAGACCCCTCAACTCCACACCAACCCTTTCCCTGGTTTCAGTGGGCTTTTGCTTGGGCACTACAGGGGCATTCGGCTGTCTCAGAAGGAAATAATTAATCAGAATGTGAATGAAGGTCTAGATGTGCCCACAGTATGCTGACAAGCAGAGACAGGCACACAAGCGCTACGGACAGCAGGTAATGAAACATGAAAATCTGTTGGCAGCTCCCTGAGTATCTGACTCAACCGATCCCATAATTTCTTAATTCTCCCCCCTCTTCCTTCCTTTCAGGTATCTTTTTGTTTTTGCAGAATCTCCTGCAGGTACTGGATTTTTTCAGTTTTGGCTTTTCAGATCTACCTTTGGCTCTACAAGTTCCTGACAGAAGAAAATAGGAATCAAAGCCTAACAAAAGTGCACAAGGGTACCCAGGATGCAGTAGTTGTCTGAAATCCTGTACTGCGACTTTGTGCCCTGTGTGTGATGCATTGTGTGCGACACTGTGTGCAACTTTGAAGTGACTTTGTGTCCTGTGGATAAATGCTGGGCACATCACATACCTCAGCATGCACTAAAATTGTGCTTAAATGGTTCTCCGTGGCAAGGGGGAAAACATATGTTATTGTCAGCACTGTAATGGAACAGTATCTCAGTCTTTAAAAAAAAGGCAAACAAACAAAAAACACATAAATCTACAGCTGGCAGAGAGCTTTTCCACTTCCCCAAGTCTGTCAGCATCATGACTAGGTATCTCTGCCTTCCATTTCAAAGCGAAATGCAGCCATCGTGTCCTGTACTGCAGGTGACCAAGGTTGCCTTTGGAGGCCCAGGGTGGTGGATGCTAATGAAGATTCCTGTCCTTCATCAGTCAAATCAAAAGCATCTCCAGTGACGTTGCCAACCATATTTTGTGCCAATGAACCAACATTGTTCTCACATGCTTCTCTTTTTACCTGCAGCCCCAGGTTTTTTTCCCAGAAGACCAGGAAGACAAGCTGCACTATAACTTGTCTCTCACTGGCTTCTTACATTTGCAAGCATCAACAGAGTTTCTTCACCTGACCAAAACCATCTGCACAGTTTACACTGAAAACTGTCACCGTACTTTTGGGAGGGCATTTCCTTCAGTCAGAGGAAAAACAACCACCACCTCCTCTCCAAGCTCCAGCAAGGCAATATAACAGCACAAAGCACAACACAAGTTCACGCCTCTGTCTGCATGCAAGAACTGCACAAGCTCCTTTTGCTTTTGTTTCTTGCCATTCTTGTGCCTCCCCACCAGTAAGCACATATGCAGCTCTCCATCTAGAGCTTGAGTTAGTGTCTGGTTACAGGCTCACTCTAGATATAGGACATTTCATGCTTAAAACTTTATGTCTTCAAGGCTCCCCATTACGTTAGTCAAGACAGGCAACTTGTATTCGAATTTTAGGTTATCCATAGGATAGCTCTGCTGCTTATGAAGAACTGCTTGACAAAGGCAACTAAGTGAAATCCAGGACTGGGGTTAGAAACAAGTGCTCACTGGTAAGTTTAAGCCTTCTGTAACCTAGTGCATCAGTTTTGGTGCTTTCTCCAAGGAATGGAATAAAGTAGTGAAACCTAAAGTTATTAGCAAAATGCTTACAGACTTCCAATAGGCCATGAGTGAAAACTCATGTCACTGATACCCTCCTGAAAAGGGTGCACGATGACAGCAGGGCTTTGGCTCCACACTGCTGGAGCCAGCCCCTCTGGTTGGTCTCACTGCAGGCTGAGCTGTCTGCAAGGGAAGTGCAATAATTAACAGAGCTCCCCACGGCCTCTGTTGTGCTTTCAGTACAGAACTGTCCCCTCCAGGCAGAAATGAATCAAGGAAAACCACTGCTGAGGAACATGCTTTTTTCCCATGTTAGCTCCCAGACTCCCTAAATGCATCTCACATCTGGAAAGAAATGACACTGGGATTGAAGAGGTGTATACACGATTTCGAGAGCACTACGTTTATCATTGTTAAATCCCTTTCCTACAAAGAACAGAAGAAGGAATGCTAATTGTGGACTACTCCCCAAGCTTTTGGATCTCGTCAACTGCTGAAGAGAAGTTCTCATGATGGAAATTAGGGAAAAATTCTTAATGTCCTATGGATGTTGAGTAGACCTTCAGGCAGACAGTTCTCTTGCAATTAAGGACATGCTGTGCAAGCAGGAACTGCCTGGGTACTGCAAAATAGAGCTAATGAGAAGCTATCACCATGAACATCATTTAACTGTAATTGCCTCCATGCATAAAATAGGTTTGGGACCACATGGGCGTACCGGTAGTTTTTAACTCCTCTTGTTTTACTTTTCCCAGAGGGTCCCCAGTTGAGCTTCTGGTCATTTCTACTTCTCTTTCTTTCAACTTAACAATTGGTGTTTATTTGATTAATAATATTCACCTTTCAAGATTTTTTTGTTTTTGCTCAAAATTACTCCTTGCACACACTTATTTATTTAGTTTCCCCCCAGTTTTATTTCAACATTAATGTTCCTTTGGGGATGCTTTGGGGGTAGGGATCACTAGCTGACTAGCAAGAACAGATGCCACTATAGTGAATGGAGAGAAATATGGCCCTGAAAACCACCAGACCCATGCTGAACATATATGCACAGTCACCCTATCCTAAATGCAATCAAAACACAATTTTTACTTTCCAGTTTTGATGTTTTATGCAAAATATTATTGCAAATCTTCCTTCCAACTTGGTATATTTTAGTAAATCTTTAACTTTCTCACTCAAAAGCATACCAGGAAATTGTTTAACTTTGGTGGCGAAGAATAAACCCTTCTTGACATGTACCCATTAACGACCATCCAGTGCTTACATACAAATTCAGACTGATAATCCTTATATCATTTCTGAGAGTGGATGAGTATCATCACCAGATCAAAATAAACAAACCACCACAACTGAACATATAGGATTACATTTACTGACAGTGCCTATAGAAGGCTGTTGGGTGTGTTTTGAATAACGGTGTCCTGAACAGCACATATGCTACAGATCACATGCTTGTACAATATTTTCTAGGTAATAAATTAGAGGAATATATCATTTCTAGCATCCACTTGCTTTCTTCTGGAAGAAGAAATGTCATTCAAATCATCCATAAACATTAAACAATTATGTTAATTTTCTGCTAAGATGGGACTATATGAGTAATGATTACTAACTGCTTTAGCTTCCATTATTCCGTGACAGCTGCTGCAATTGCCCCCTTCCTCTCCCCAAAACCAAACCAACCACCACCTTTTCTTTAACAAATGGGTGTCCAGACAGACTAGCAATGGGATACACATTTTTACACTCAGGTTTGAACCTAGAACACCATATAGAACACCTGGGGATTTTTACTCTTTTCTGCACAAGAAGTTGATGGCTTTAGTGCTGCTTCTAATGAATGGTCTTCCACGCTAGTTTTAGATGGGTTCACAAGAAATCATTATTTTTTTAACCTTAGGAAGAGCATCCCGTCCAGTACATGGCTACACTGTATACACTAGAGGCCAAAACACTATATGCAGCAAACTTGTTACAATACTCACTGATTTTTATTACAGAAATAGCCGTGTGAAATCAGCTAATATGTAACACAAATATGTCCTTTTTGAAATCATGCTGCAATTTGACTTTGTTGGAAGCGCTGTTTTGGGAAGCTTGTTGTGATAAGTGTTGCCTTCTGACCCAGTCTCAATCTCTCCAATTAGACCACTCAGGGACCATCTGACACGCAATCCAAATGCTCAGTTGCACTTATTTTTAGATGGTCTGGAAATAAAACCTCATAGTCGAAACATCATAGTTGAAACATCAATTTCTCACTACACCTGCCAGAGCTCCTTTCTGGCAAATGAGGGACTGTCCAACACTGGCATCGCAGTAAACAGAAAACACAAGCTTCAAAAGCACTGAAAAGATTATTTGACATTACATAAAAAACTCTAGCATCCAAAAGCAGATTCTGAAATGCACAAGTTTGTACAATATACTTTTTCTACTTTTGGTTTGCACAGCGAAGCAAAGGCGATTTTGTAAGAGTCTCTATACCCAACTTATTCCCAAAATCTCTTCATTACTTGAAAGAAATACAGAACCACTTCAAAAACATTATGAAATCAAACCTGTTGGCCATTCTGTAGAAAGCAAATTCTTGTTAACATTCAAAGTTTCTCATCACACTAGCTTTCATTTCTGCATCTGCAATGTTAATTTTTGAAGATGCCAGCATAAAGCCATTTTGCATTCATTGACTATTTTTAACTTGATTACAAAGTATCACACTAGCTATTTTTCTTAAGTGTGAAGTTATCCATCTTTCTTATACTCTATGATATAACTGAGAATGTAATAGTTATTTCACATGTTCGCATAGCTTACTCTACATTTTTTTTATTATGATCTGTAAAATATTTGAAATGAAAATATATCTTCCCCCCACACACACACAGATGCATTTATATGAAGATCTGTCTTTCCTTCTGTTGAAATTTATTTTGATTTGGAAAATAGTTGTCTCTGATCATATGCAAAAGATTTAGAGTAACTGAGAATCAGATCGCAACATGTTGTCTCAACTCCTATCCTTAGGATAGGAGTTACATATATGGTAAAATTTCATCTTTTAGCTATGCTTACCTTTCATAAGGGGATATTCTCAAAATATTGCAAATACAAAGTAAAGTTAAGCATAGTAGTACAAGACTACTGAAGTTAATTTAGAGGAAACCATGGGCTAGAGAAAGGATTTCTAACTGATATGGATTGCAAATAGAAATCACAAGTAACTAAAGGAAAAGTTGCATTCTGCATTCAGTTTCATGCTACTGTGATACACAGAGACCTTGACTCTTGGCAACTGTCAACATACTAGGATTTAGCAGAGCACCAGGGGCACTGACAATTAGTTCTCAAAATGATTAAACACAACTAAACCTAATTGCACTGACAGGTGTACCGAATCCCCCGATTTTCTGAGGTCCTCTATTCTTCTGTCAACAGGACGCCTACATACTCCAGAACCAACAATTGCAGGGATGACTTGCCACTGCCACATTAACAGTATTTTAACACAGTTTGTAAATGTACTGCAGCAAAATGTGTGAGGGGTATAACATCTATCCTTGGTAAATGAAAGAGAAAACAAATATAAAGCAAGTTTTCTTTAAAGGTATAAATGAGACATCCCAGAGAATATAGAGCTGACAAAACTAATGAGCATCTGGAATGGATGTTCTTGACATGCATGTGTTTTTAATAATACTTTATAACTGAAGGAGCAGTTTCGGTTTCTAGAATAAAATAATCCTCTATTGTCCTTCTAATTCATTAGTTAACTCAGATGAAAGACAAACACAAGGCTCTACAAAATTCATTCATTTCTTGGACTACAAAAAATGAATGAGCGCATGTTTGAGTGTAGTACACATGAAACAAAAGACTTTTTCCTTTGAAATTACTTCCTAAATGCCTCCCTGCATTTTCAGTTGAGTCTAACCTTGAAGAGAATAATAATGAAAATCAACCGAAAAAAAATGTTCCAAATGAGAAACTTAAAATCCAGAAATCAAACATGCAACCATTACATGGAAAGCTTTAAGATTGCTTTTTATTTACTTACATTTTATGGGAAACAAATCAAACAAACTTCAAAGGAGTCTGCTCCCTCAGAGCCACGTAATTACATCTACAGCTGTTGTCAGCTGGGAAATGAGCATGTCTAGCTGCTTCTCCTCTGAAATAATCCCAAACTGCCTGTTGTTCCAGGCTGTGCTCAGAACCTCCTAGTGCCACCAACGTCCTCTCCACAAAGCTGTGGCTACAGATCTTCTCTCCCCCATACTTCTGCAACATTGCGTAACACTGAGGTGTCTGCACTACTGGTCTCCCACAGGCATGGATCAAGTTAGCAAGGCAGGAAACAGAAGGCAAAGGGGGAAAAAAAATCCAGATGCTGTGCTTTTTGAGGCTGCACGATTTCCGCAGACTACCTTTTATTAGCAATAGCTATTGTTCATCTGGTGAGCAGTCCCAAATCACAGCTATAAAAACAGAAATCATTTTAATGCTTTTTATACCCAATCACTGAAGCACATATAGTATACGCTGCTTCCTAAATTTACTGTGAGCTTTTTTTTTTTTTTTAATTCTCCATCTATTGGAGAAATCAAAAGGGTCAGACAAAAGCTCTGACAGTAATAGGCACCCTCCAACAGAAAGGCGGCAATCAATTACAAACCATTTGCAGAAATTGTAGAGCTGTCACAGACTCGTTTACAGCTGCAGTTCAAGTCAGACTGCCTTTGATTGCCAAGCCATTTCTTCCTCCTTGCACCAAGAAAACTAGGACAGCTTCGGATAGTTTTTAAAAAAAGGACACTAGCAGACCCGCACGCCAGCCCAAGACCTGCAATATGGTATGGGCAGTTATTGCAACATACTGCGCACAAGCCATTAATACTGATAGATGTGACAGATCTTCAGCTGGAGAGAGGACAGGGAGCAGACCTGTCTGTTTTCCCCTCTTTCTTTTTGAACTACAACTGCAGCACATAATTCAGAGCATCAAGACAAATTTAGCATGTTCAGAGCAACAACTGCCTTAAATGAATTGTTCTCTGTGCATTTAAATCTGATGAACTCTCCCTAATTTCCTACTATTTGCTGTATTTGACACGGACAATCAGGAGTGACTTTGACAAGCAAAGCCTTTGTTTCTTGCCTAAAGTGAAGTTTAAGCCCAAGAGCCTCCTCCCCTCCAGCAGGACAGGTGCCCGGTCCTGTTTGTGCACCCTGGGAAGAAGGGCACCACAAGGCACCTGGGCTGCAGGAGGGACCTTGCCAAGCACCAGGCTCACATGGCCAGACACTGCCTGAGCCTAGGTGTCACCTCGGCTGGGTTCTCACAAAGCAGGTGGCAGGTGCCTTGACCCCCGACCGTAACACACAGCATACATCCTAGAACTGGACAGTAGAGAAATCTGCATTGCCACTTCCAAAGGAGTAATGGGGCCTAAGGTGAGAAAAATCTTCCTAGGATTTATTCTTTACTGGTTGCAAAGACGTTTTAGAAGTGTAACCAAGGTGGAACACAAGACACAAATTACCTTTGTGGGAATCCCCTGTGAAGCTGGAAATAAGCTAAAGGCCCCAAATCAAATTGCTCTCAGGGGAAACTGCATAAAGTCACCTATAGTGGACTGAAATAATTACCAAAAAAATGCTAAATGTAAAAGAGGATCAGTTCTTCTCAGTAAGGTATGGCTAGGAGCACAATGCATCTTCTTCATTTTAGTCCTCCAAGATTTTACGTTTTCCTTACCTTTCTACCCTTTCTGTCTTATCTCTGCTTCCCCATCTAAAAATTTCATTCAACCTAGTAAAAAACAATAATATATTCCAGAACTATATAAACTTTTTTCTTTTTTTGTTACGTAATTGTGTAATGCAAGTGTTCTCACAGATTTGATTTGAGATACGACCAACTCATCAGCAGAAGTAACAAAAACACTTCTGCTGTCAGAATGCCAGTAACTAGTAAAATCATTGCCACAGACGTGAAAACTACCCATGCTAGCAGCTGGAGGGTTCAAAAGAATATGCACTTGAGCTGGACTCAGATTGCAGTTTGAATGACACAGAGCAAAATGGACAAAAAAGTACTTTTTGAATACCAACGTATTCAAAGGTTGACGCATTAATTCTGGGGGTTCCTGCCTCAGTCTCCAAAGCCCTGACTGAGAGAAGGTTTGAGTAGCCATTACTCTAGCTGGTATTAAACAGAAACTGCAGGTGCATAATGGTTCCCCAAATTAGACAGCAGGAGTCACTGGGCTCCCCAAAACTGTGTCTCTCAAAGTTTGTAGTCCAGTCTGAAATTACTGATGTTAAGTAAGTGTTGCTATGCTCACTGCAATCTTAACAACAAGCCTTAAAAGCATCAGCAATATATATATATATTATATATACATATATATGTATGTATTACATGAACTGGATTAGTTAAAAAGCTATAGCAGTTTCACTGTTCTCTGGAGAACTGGGTTCAAGCAACACATGAAGATAAATTTATGAGTTTCCACCTACTTGCTATTTGCCCCTATCACAATGCTTTTGGAGATGCAGCAGCTATTCCTGAGATGCTGATCTGTCAGCATGACCTCAAGATAACAAAACACTAAGTACACTAATAGGCATTCAATTTTTCCAAATTAGTACCATACACTACATTCTTCCCCCCAGAACACAGAGCATTAACAGTAAGACACCGCTGCCTTTTTGTTTATAAGGATTGTTACATCAACCATGTTCTTACCCTGAAAGGTGGATCAGTCTTCTCCCTGTGTGGCACTTGGTCCAGAGTGCCATCAGTACTGCTCCTTTTCAAGCTGGATGTGACATCGGGTACATTACTAAAATCTGCATTTGAGAGAAAACAAATAATTTAGAAGGTTAGAGGAGAGGAACAGCAAAAGCATTTGCTTTTATCTGCAGATATTTTCAATGTCTAGCAGAATTACTATAGGGGGACAGAAGGAATACAAGATTTGCCACTCACCCCCATCACCTGGAAAATAACACAAGAGGTCAAAACAAGAGAAACTATGCTTGCAAACTCTGCTTTCAAAACAACAAGCTGGACTTCTAAGACCATCTGAAGCAATAAGTGTATCTGATCTACAAAAATAAACCTCACGTTCTTGCTAGCGGCACGCTTTCTAAGGTAGCATTATCTATAATCAGCACACTCTGTGCTGAGACAACCAATGAGGATAATTAAATGCACTCAGTAGTTCTCCTTGGATGAGCACACTATTTGACAGGACTTAGTACTGAATCCCTTAAAGATTTAAAAAGAAAAGAGAATTTTGCCTTGGAACAAGGCAAATAATACCGACAAAATCACAAAATCTCTTCCTCTTACCAACAGTGTACCAATTTTACTAAGTTTGGAGTCCAAATACGTAGCACCTGGTACAATGCAAAAAAAAAAAAAGAAATAAAAAAAATAGTAAGAGGCACTGCCCTACTCTCCCCATTGACAGGCTGTAGCTATCAATAACATTTGTGTAAGCTCAAGATCTATCAAACAATGCTGAACATTCATATAAAATAAGGAATTTTTCTCATTACATTTCCTCAATTGGCTGCTTAAAATCTGTAGAGACATTTTTAATTAAAACTCTAAGAACTGAAGTAAAATTCCTCTGATCTTTGATCTGCAGTGTTATCAACCCAAGCCATTAAAATAATAAAGCAGATACCAAAACACTAATGAAGATTTTTAGCAACCTCATATTACAAAATAGTAATAAAATGAAGGTTTGGTGCTTGGTTTTTGTTGTTGTTGTTGTTGTTTTAATTTGATACTTTGTCTTCTATCCTGTAAGCCTCTAGGGCATAATTAACACCACATTTTCAAACTTTCCTTAACACCTACAAATGCTGGAGATTTATTTTTAAGTGAAAGCTGAGATTCGCATTTAATCACTGACTCCAGAAACTGAGGCGATAATTGGAACAAGTAGCACTCATCTTGCAGTAGAATCATGAGAGACTGCAATAATAAAATCATGAAGGACAACAGTCCCTCTCCACCTGGGTGCTTAAACCCTGAAGCAGGCCTTTTTTTTTTTTTTTTTTTTTTTTTTTTTGCCATTTTCATTTTTAATATGAAGCAGTTGTTGTTGTATCCTCTGCACCATCTCATTTTGATGGAGAGCTACCGACCAAACCTCCCTTTCCCAGTCAGCTCAGCGATCTCTCTGCAATCTGGCTTCACTCTGCAAATCTGGCTGAGGGCAGGGACTTGCTGCTGTCCTGTCCCCACAGAGCGGAAGCAGCTTCTGTCAGCGAGGATTCGCAGACACAGACTGAAATGGAGAGAGAAGTGGGAATTTTAGGCCCAAAAGACCACCTTGCAGCCCACAGGGGGCTGTCCTGGGAAGACGAAACATGGCAGAAATGCTTCACAAGAAAGCCAGAGAGAAAGATGCAAATGTTGCTTTCTCCCTGAGGATACTGTGAGGAAATGACTCAGCGTGATGTCATCTTGAAACTTTATTTTTCCATATGTTATTAAGGAGCCTATGTCAAGCTTAGTGTCAAGGTTGACACTTTCCACTCAGGTACCAAAGACTAGATTACTCTGTCATTTCCCTATCCGTGTAGGACCAGTGTCCCATCACTCTCCTCCCCCCAAGCTTTTGCACCTTTCCTTCCTGGTATCAGGTGTAGCTCCTGGTATCTCAGATACCCTGAGAGTTACCAACTTTGCAGAAAAATAACACATTTTACACAGCTCCACCAAACATCTACCCACCTCCATTAAGAACTTAACAAGGAGCCTACCTTGTCTGTTTATTTTATTATTCCTCTACCCTTCTTCCTCCACCATGCTTGAATAATTTTCTTTTACCCTAAGGACTTTTAAAGTCATATTGAGCTCCTCTTCTGAATATGGGTCCACATGAACACCTACTGACTTCAACCACTGTCAGCTCCTGGGCTCACAAAAAGTAAGCCAACCCCTAAAACATGAATAGACTTTATTTCCCATTTGTGCTATTTTTAATTCCCTTCTGGGTTTTAAAAAATGCACCTCTTCCCCTTACCTCCAAACAGCACGCACCTGAGATTGTCTGTTTTTCTCCTTAGAGAGATACCTTTCCCTGATTTTACAAAGTGACCGTCAAACATATCAGACCTTAACAAAACAGGAAGTAAAACTAACCTACATAAGCAATGAAGCAAAAGTATAAATATAGGAAGAGGACAAAAAGGTAAAACAATTAGTAGGTAACATGATCAGAACAAACTGGAACTAACAACAGCCAAGGCAGACAAACAAAACAGTGTACCACTTCTTTTTTTCCAGATGATCTAGCTTTTCCTCTTCTCACCCTTATCCATTTTTTTTCTTCTTTGTAGCCTATACAGCTGTCAGAAGTGGGCCTATATAGTCTTGCCCAGTTTTATAGCATTAGCTATTGACACTGTGTGTTTCTGATTGTAGTTAAGGTAAGCAACAGTAAATGTTTTTATTTAGTAATAACTAAAAAAGTTACACGGAAAGGATCCAAGGTGAGAAAGGACATCCTACTGCATGCTCTTTGCCAAACTAACATGGGGAGGGAAGGAAGGAAGCATGGCTTGTTGATCAGTTTAGCATCCATATCCTGTCTCCCTTTCCTCCTTTTACTATAGAAGCAGACTTCCTCTGGATTTACTCCTACACACCATTGAACTATTCCCAAAGAGCAGAGAAGCATCAACATCAGCTGCATAGCTAAAAAAAAAAATGTCAAGGGGTGAAGAAAAACGAACACTAATTTAGAGGATGCATAATTTCAAATGCAAAGCCTAAGGACACAACACAATAGCAAGTTTAATATTGAAATTCTCTCTACTTGTAGCACTAAGTGGAAGGGGAATAACAAGAGGAGTAACCATACAAACTGTATTTTCTTTAAACTTTTACAGCTCTACTGCAGGATTCATGTAACAAAGATGTTCAAGTTGTGCTACCTTACAGGCCGGGTAACCACCATCCTCTCAGGCAAAACTAGTAACACAACAATAGAGAGTGTGCACGGAATTGAGAGAAATGTTACAGATGTGCATGTATGAAAACTGTTCCAGTATATAACATTCTGGATCTTTGCTGGAAATTTGCACAGTAGAGTATGCCAGTAGATTCACATTCCTAAAAAACATCCAAATGCAAGGTCAAATCAGCACTTCCTGGCAACTCTTTTTTCCTCTTAACCACCTCTGACGTTCCTTACCTCAGTACAATTACTTTACTGACTAGTTAGAGAAAACATGGACTACTTTGCTGGAACTATATTGCCTGAGAGACTGTCCAGCATAGTAATGGCAAGTATGCTATGGCTAGGTCTGCCTATACAGCTCCATTACAGCAGTACATTATATTTATCCTACTGATACATTTGTGATAAACCTTTCTGGAAGAAAAAAGGGACTAATAATGCTGGGTTAAACATAACTTGGTTTAAATCTTTTAAAATATTTTTTCTCTACTGCAGCACATGATACTGAATGCACACCCCTCTGTCTTGTTCACACACATACACACTCATCCATGGTGAGTGGAAATGTATATCGCTTCCATCTGGGAAGGACAGCATCCTCAGAAGCAGATAGCTGCTTCTTATTTAGCAAACCAGAGTGTCTCCAGATGTTAAATGCAAAGTCAGCTTGCTGTGAGCAAGGAAAGTAGCAACCCCAGATAAATGATAAAACCCTCGGAAAAGTACAGGGACAAAATGCCATTGTGTGAAAAGGTTAAATCATATGACGTGTACCAAGCTTTATGCTTAGTTTTTAACAATGAATGAACAGCACTAAGAACAGCACACTTTCAGCTACCAAAGGAGAGTCATCGCCAAAGGAGAAGGTGTGGTGTGTGTTTCAGGGTTTGGACCAATAAATGCAAATGTTCTGATTAAATCTCCTCCCTAATGCCATTATTCCTGCAATATTGTGTCTTGCTGGCAGGCAGATACACAACTCAGTATCATTCAACAGATACAGTGAAAAGAAAGAAGTGTTAATGTAACCACTAAAAGCTGAAAGAAAGGGTACTTCCTAAGTCATGCTCCTCACTACTAATTATTCAGTTTAAAGTAGGCACAGAGTGCACAGATGGGACAATCACTGAGAAAGATAAACATATACAGCACATCCAAGAGCTTTGTACGCCTACAGAAATGTCTTTTCCACATCTCTGTGGTGATGCACATACAAGTGGTCAATATGGAAGACATTCAAATGTTTGTGAGCGATGAGGTACAATGGAAATATATCCTTCAACAGATGTGCGAGACAATAATAATCTGTGCTACAATCCCAGCCAAGAAACCAAAGGAAATCAACTGGAAAACATCAACATCGACCATCCGACAACTCGTTTACCATAAAGAAGTCATCAACAAATGCAAATGTCACTGATCTCCTTTTTCTGTTTAATTAACAAAGAAACCTTAATTACTTTCTAGTCAGTGCAGCTCTTACCACTTCAGCACTCATTGCAAACAAAGGAAGTAGGAACTGAGAATCTTCTTTCATTTATAATTCCTTTTTTTTTTTCCCAATACTTTGGAATTTGTTCTGTTTTAGATTTTTCTCACCAATTTCAAAAATGTCAAATCCTCATATCAGGCATGTCAAGTGTTATCAAATGTCAAGCACTATGTAGGTGGTTAACCACCCCCTTTTCAAACTACAAAAAGAGGGTGTGTTTCCATCTGCCACTCTAGTAACAACAATAAATCAAATAAAAAATTCCTTCCACATCTACAGCAGAAGACATCACAGCAGTCTCTTACTCCAAGACATACTAAGAGTGTTGCAGGGGCATCATTTTCAGCTCTTGGCAGCAGCACTTCTGTGCATCATTTGATAACTACCCTCTGCAAGTAGTTTTGACACTATGACAGGCACAGGCAGTCCTGACCTTGGTAACAAAATACATACATATATATACATATATCTCCTACACCAATATGGAAAATTGTTTTTCCATTTTGCCACATTTCTGAGATTTCAAAACTATTTTGCTTTCTATCAAAATGAAACCATGTTCTTTTACATTACGCTATTTTATTTATTTATTTATTTATTGCCAAAATGCTGAGAAAGAAACACCGCAGGGCAAAAAGAAATAGCTTGACATCAGGATATTCATCCATGATGTAGGAGAGAGAGATGAAGTCTGCTGCTCTGTCAGCTTCAGGCAAGGAAACTGAACTTGGGTATGCCTCAGCTAAGGTAAGTTCCTTGATTAACAGCTAATAGCTGCCAGTCCTTCCTGGTGTCTCCAGCTCCACCTGATCCACTTACAGCATCAACAAATATTCACTACAACGCACAGATTCAGACTCTATAGCTCATGGTAAAGCTAGTCCTATAGGACACAAGTGGCCCAGGCTGAAATCTGTCTATCTTCAGCAGGAAAGAGTAAGGCAGGAAAGGAAACAGTGACTAGAAAATGACCACATCTGAGGTGGGTGCAAACTGAGCTGCACTCATGCCCAGCAGAGGGCTAAACTTTCTTTATCCCACAACAATTAAAACCTGGTGTATGAAATTGAAACACAAGAGAAAGAATTTTAGTACTGATCCAACTAAAAATAGGGAAGCCGGGATGATGCTATGCATCTTGTGAATAACAAGTAATACCTATGTTTAAAGAAGGAGTGAAAATATTGAGGGAGTCTATTTGTAGGAGGTGGCAGATCTATGGCCTTCATAGTAACCAAAGGCTTTCAAAATCAAATGTTAAAGGAAAAAAATTAAAAATGTGGAGATTAATGGGATACCATATACATGAGGTATGGTTAAACAGACTGCATCAAACTAACCTGACATCTGTCTTTGATAATAGATACTTTAAAAAACAAATAACATAGGATACATCTAATGTTCCAGAACCTTACTTTTAAAAAAAGACAGCTTTATAATATCCCAAGGGAAATTATTTGCTAAAATGGAAAAATATAGTAATTAAAACAAGGCAGAAGTGGCTAACAGGGAAGACAGCAATAGATTGGCTTGAAAGAGCTTCTAGGTCTGGGACAGGCTACTGGTGGATTTCTTCCAAGGTGAGTTTGGTGACCAATTTTACTTGATATTTTCGTTATTTGTCTCAGCACAGAAAGCACAACAGGAATTACTCTGATTAAATACACTGATCATTCAAAGTTGATGCATACCATTAATTAAGAGCATGACTGGACTACCACACAGAAGATGCAGGATGACCTTGAACACAGAGCCGCAGTCCCAGAATGAAGTCACACAGGACAAAGTTTCAGGGACTAAGGAGAATAATTCCTTCTACAAGCTGCAGCTCATCAGTTGGAAATATGAAAAAGCAAAAAGCGTGGTTGTGTGGAGAAGAGGGTAAAAACATCAAGCTTTGAGCTAAAGCTACCTAAGCAAAGGTCAAGGCCCACAGAGGCCGATCAGTTATAACACTGATCAGGAATATGCCAGTGCAATAATAAGATTGGCTTTTAACCATCACACAAATGAATTTCTGAAACAGGCTTACCCAGGAGCAAAGGATGAAAACAGTTTATCCTATTTTGAAATAGGAATATTGTATGAATAAGGCTGTTGAAAGCCTTGACTAGCAGAGGACTGGACTCAGTGAGTTTGGGAATTCCTTCCTATCCTATGTTCCTTGGTCACTAACGTAACACAAATAGTATGTATATAGCTAAATGCAGTTATGCAGGAAAATAGATAGCCAGAAGCCTCTGTGCAGTAGAGCACAAGAAGTACTTTTGTTTCATTAGTGTTGGTGTATAAAGATCTGGGCAAAGAGCATTTATGACTAAGACAATGCTTCTAGCACAAGTGCGCATAGGTGTAGAAACTCTGTTGCCAATGGTTGTCTTGCACGCCAGTCACTTGCTGATTCCAGCTTAGATGTTCTTTATTAACTCTAGTTGTTTCTCTGCTGCAAACTGATCTTAATCATGGTTGTATCTCTCTGGCACATGGGAGGGAAATGGTGCTCTCATTTCCTGTCCTCTTGACTGCAGCAGATAGATGTTTCAGATATAAAAACATGCATGCACGCACAGCTTCAACCAATTATGATGGCCTTGGTCTAGGCTGTAAAAGACAGATACCCAGATCTCTGATCAGAGCAATGAACAGCATTTTTAAACACTGGTACTGTCAATTTCAGATATAGGTTGCAAAACAGCAATAACCCGGGTGGTGACTTATATCTGAGAATTCCAATATGAATTATAAGCTCAAAAAATTAGGATCCATAATTATGAGAATATGAGGTCCAGTCTATCTTCTAGGAAATAATGTGTTCAATATTTTCACTAATTCCTTACTGCTCTAAAAACTGCCAGTAACACATAACAAAGCCAACCTTTAGCATGCAGGATATTCTCAATCTGTAGACTTCCACTACAGAGAGTTTCCATAACATGGCTTCAAGGTTAGTATGGAAATGAGAAATTATATTTGGGCAATAAACTTAAGCCAGGTGTATGGAAAGTTGCATACTTCATTGTTGTGTGAATTCTCCAGACTGATCAGTTAATTACAGTAAGTTTGCGGTTCCCATATACTTCTAGCCAATGTTACTATCAAGAGAAAAGTAAGTTTCCAAGAGAAGGTAACAAACATTTCCAAAACCCCTGGTGCAAATAATACTAAAACCTGAGCCAAATCTCAGAAAGGTACAAAGTCTTGGTGGTCTTAATTCCTTTAGACTTACTGAAAACCAGGGAGTGGTTGGTGAGGCATTCCAGCATTGCCTGGAAACACGAAATATCAGTGTGTTGAACTCTAAAAATGCTCCCTTAGAGACCAGTACTCATAACCTCAGTTAAACAGCTCAGCCTGGCAGGTAGCATGCATGTGCTTATTTCTCTTGGTCTGATACAACTAGATATATTTCAGGTTTTCAACAGTGTATTTATTTACTCTTTTGTAATGAAGTTAAAAGATAGGTATGTAAGTATTTCCTTCTGTATCATTTTCCTTTCTGAAAGACCTCAAGAAATATCTTTCAAAAAGTAACAGTTGATCCTAAGGAATTTATAAAACGTCTTTCAAGAGATGTTCTCACAATCTTTGTTCAAGAAGGCATCCAAGTTTTGCAGGAGAGATATGAAGGTTTCTGGGTTCACTGACTCAGTTATGAATAACTCATATGTCTTGCTTATGTCAGGATCAGACCTTTCAGTTCTTTGGCTCATGTTCTCTCCTGGGACCAGCACGGAAGGGGCTCTCAGCCGCTGGCATCCAAGACATAGCTCATGTTATTTGTTCAGTCCTTTAAATTTCTGTCTATGTTGCAAACAGCACTGTAACTGCAGTCAGGAATGAGAAAAACAAGATTGCCCTGGGAGGAGAAAACAGGTTCCTGTGAAAGGTTCAGTACCTGTTCCACAATGGTTATTTGCACTGGAGAAATTGCTAGTATAAGTGAGAAGGGTCTAGATGAGGTGTGTGGATAACACTAGGTAGGAAGGTTTGGTAGAGCTGTGATGCAAGAGGACACTGGAGTTGACATTGTGAAGGCCCAGGTCTGGAAGGATCAAGAAGCATTTGGAAGCAGACTGTGCTTTAAGGATCTCATATGAAAGCAGGTCTAAACTCTCTAAACCCTCTTTGGCCAGAGACAGATGATTATAGACTTGTTGATGAGTCAGTTGAAAAAAATTCACAACCCATAATACAACAATGTCCCAGAAAAAGTGGCATGTGGAATGCTTATTTCCACCTTGGAAGACTCCACTGAAAGGTCCTAATTTACCTCAACCCATTGATCTAGTTCCTCTGCATGTCCCAGCAGGAAAATAAATAAATAAATAAATATAAAATTTCACTCCTTTGCACAAGCCTCAGCACAATGACTTGTTACAGAAACATTTATTTTCTAAACCAAAAGCTTTCTCTACGTAGTTTCTTCACTAAGGAAACAGATACAAGGAAAGGCAGGTAGGTAAACAACATTGTTGTGAAACATCCACTGAAATACATCATGCCCTCCACCACTTCAAGCTGAAAGCTGGTGCAATTTGATTCAGATTTCTCAGATTTATTATTTTTTATTATTATTATTATTATTATGGTTCTCTGTGAACCTAGGCAAACAACTGAAGTACGTAGTCAAAGGATCATAGAATATCCCAAGCTGAAAGGGACTCACACAAAGAACTTCAAGTCCAACTTGTGGGTCCACACGAAACCACCCAAAAATCAGACCCTGTGTCTGAGAGCATTGTCCAAACGCTTCTTGAACTCCGTCAGGCTCGGTGCCGTGACCACTGCCCTGGGGAGCCTGTCCCAGTGCCCGACCACCCTCTGGGTGCAGAACCTTTCCCTCACACCCAGCCTGACCCTCCCCTGTCCCAGCTCCATGCCGTTCCCTCGGGTCCTGTCGCTGTCCCCAGAGAGCAGAGCTCAGCGCCTGCCCCTCCGCTCCCCTCGTGAGGGAGCTGCAGGCCGCCATGAGGCCTCCCCTCTGCCTGCTCTGCTCTGGGCTGAACGAACCAAGGGACCTCAGCTGCTACTCATACTTCCTCTCTAGACCTTTCACAGAGCAGAGTGGAACAATCCCCTCCCTTGACTGACTAGTAATGCCATGCTCGATGCACCCCAGGACACGGTTGGCCCTCCTGGCTCCCAAGGGCACACTCTGACTCAGATTCAATTTGCCATCGACCAGAACCCCCAGATCCCTTTCCGTGGGGCTGCTCTCCAGCCTCCCACCCGCCCAAATGAGTGCTTCCATTTTGAAGCTAGAGCAAAGTCCTTCAGAACCCCTGGGAGTTCCTTGGTTCTGTTCATCATGAAACAAAGTAATTTGACTCATTTGCTAAGGTCAGCATTCAGGCACCACATATCCTAACTGTAGATTCTTATTAATTTCCAGTTAAGTTTCACAGAATTATGGGAGTATTCATGTTACATAAATTCCAGTTAAAATTACAGAAAAGAGATAAGTGTTTAACTGTAGCACAGTGACAGTTCAGTTGCTTCCCTGCAGTTGGTACTCACAGGCAAGTATTACTACTTAGGCACGCAGACTCTTGCTGGAAAGAATCGAAAACAATTTGTGGGCAATAACTGTAGTTATTATCTGTGCAGTGGTTTATAGCTTTTATCCTGCTTTAACTAACAATTCAAAAGGTAGTGACATACACAATTTATTACCAATTCAAAAACTTCTTCCTCTTTTTGTTTAGGAAATTTTCAAGTTCTTCAGAAAGCTTTTGACATAACTGCAGATACGAACTAGCTCAAATTCTTGCTAAATTAACATCACTTCACTGTACTAATATTAGTAAACTATGGAGAAACTCCAGTTCTAGAAAATGAACATCTTAGAGAAACACAAAAAACGTATGGGATTTTCACATTCAGAAAAATTTTCTTTCTTCAAGATACATGGGCTTTTATCACTTCATTGTCCGAAGTATTTTGTAACTTATTCTAAGACTAGCTGGAAGGCTTGTTCTCAGCTTAGCTTCATGGCTGTAACAACTGACTCTTTGGTGTAGCTAGAAACTTCATTCAGGAATTCATTCACGCTATTATATCTTGAAAGAAAATTATAATGCAGCTGTCATAACATCAGTCTTCTCAGATAGGGTTCAAACCAGAATGAAAAGATGCCTGTCACTGACAAGACTAATTGTTGCCAAACAAGACATGCAGTGACTGGCCAGACAAGGAGGTTCTACTCGTGGCCCCTCTTGTCCAGATGTTTTGGTTTCAGGGAGCAAGCTGTGAAACATCAGCAGGTGCTCTATATGCTTGCTGAAGAACAACACAACCAGGCTTCTTTTTACAGATCTGATACAGCCTAGATAAAGAGAAGCTCACTTCTGGCAAGAGTCTGAAATGCTCAAGTAGGACCTTTGTTCTCTATCCTTCAGCGAGGAAAGTGATGCTTCTTCTTTAAACATTCCACAGTTTCATGTTTAGAAAAATCCAGTATGTTCATGCAAATATTCTTGTCTCATAAAGCTTAAGGCATGTTGGGCCACATACTAACAGTGGCTTAGCTCCAGTAAGCCACCTACTTCTGCAAGTGCGACTTTCTGTAGGCTGCTTTATGCTCTTTTCTTTTTTCTTTTTTTTCCTCTCAAATATCTGCAGAAACATCCATTTTGAAGTTAGAGCAGAGTCCTTTAGAACCCTTGGGAGTTCCTTTGTTGGTTAACTGCTCATCATGAAACAAAGTAATTCGACTCATTTGCTAATTCAGTAATCTATAGGAGATACAAATTACCAACATAATAGGAAATCACTGCCTACGCTTCTGTAGCAATGCCTGATTACCCCCTGCATTTCAATGATATGTTTTTATAGGGTTATTTAACTTGCTAAACTTTCTCTGTCCAAGTATCTGCCATTCAGACAACTATTCAGGCTTTTTGGTTTTAAGATTAACACTTCACACTGGCTCCTCGAATTGTTACCTGAATACATGCATTTCCTAAGTGCATATTTCTAAATGCCCTCTTAGAAGAGGCCAGTGTTAGCTGTGTCTAGCACATCACCCTTCTATTCCATTTCAACAACTGGTGATGCGTGACTGTGGTACAGAGGAAAACACAGCATTTTTGGGTGGCCACCATTCTCTACAAGTATCAGCAAAGGCTGCAGCCCACAGCTGCCTTTAGGTCTTCCAGGCTGGGGCTGCAGGACACGCAGGGCTGCTGCCAACACCTCCCCTCCTGGCTTCTGCTGCTACTGTGGGTTTGCTTACACGGGACAGCTTTGGCCATTCTCAGAGGTCATTTGCTCTCAGGAGAGATGGAAAGCAAATGGAGCTGGCCAAGTGCAACACCTTAGAGGTACATTTTCTCCTCCATCTAAATCACAAAAGTAAAGAAAACAGGCAGTAAAAAGTGAAAAAGAAGAAGTAAATAGTTTAGCAAGAATTTGTGGCTAGCTTAAACAGTTTTTTTTTATAATTACTCAACCTACCTTACCTCTATGAAACACATAACACCATCTGCTGTTTGATGTGTTTTAAACGTGCCAAAGGCAGTAGTCTATATGTGGATGCCTCTCTAACTCTATCATTATTAATAAATCTCCCTGTTGTCTGTATTGTCACTCTACAGGATTCAGTAGGATGGGCAATGTCATGATTTATGCCTACGTGTTGTCACTGAGCCAGAATGTGCAGTTCCATGGGGTTTAATGGAGTTTACATCAGGAAAAACACAACTTTGGGACACTGACTTCACAGGGATTATATCATAGCAGCACTTAGCAAAGCAGAACAGAATGCTCTCTCAGTAGAAAAGCACAACGAAGAGCAGTTAAGGATGTCCCATTTTACAGCATAAACAATCTTTTCATTTGCAACATGCACATCTAGCAGGAAGCAAACAGGACAGTTTGTCAAGTACCAGTAAGAGCTCATTAAACCACCGCTCTTGGGAAACATTCTATATTACACAACATGCAGTAGGCAACAAGTGCTCCTACGAGGAGGCAAATGCTTTCTTTGAATTAACTGCTACATCGTTATAGTCCCAGGTGTTGCCCAGGGCCACGACTGATCTTTTCCCAATGATGCACCAGAGCACAGCACCAGGATATTTGCATTAATGGCACAAAAGCAGTTGCAGTGGAAGCCAACATAACACAGTTATCCAATGCTATTTCAAACATACCCCTCCATCTCTGAGCTCTCCTTGACAACCAGCCACGGCATGTTCTCTCACACTTACATCGCTTCCTGCTCAACTACACAGAGTGACGAGTGAAGAGAGAAACCCCAAGTCATAGATCTTCACATAGATAACCAGTCATGCTGCATAGACAGCTACATGGCCATGCTGGGACGTGACACTGGTCTTCTAGCATGTTGCCTCACGCCATGCAAAGCCACTAGGTATCTGGTACTGGAGCCACCAGGCAAGAGCCAGCAATGTGTAGGAACCTGAAAAACTAGCACGCCTTCCTCACAGATGAGGACCCATATCTATAACAGGGCTGTGGGAGTCCTCAGGAAGATAAAAAGCAATATTCACCTCCTCAGAGCTCAAAAGAGCTTCCTCTGAAAGAATAAAAATAAACTGCTTTTATTCCTCACACACACAGAGCCTCACAGCACCATGAAGATCACGTCCCACAGCAAGATGAAGTGAATTTGACATTGAAACACCAGCTCGGCAAACAAACAGGATGTGATTTGCAAAGAAGAGCTTATTTAGAAATGTTTTTCAATTTAGTTTTACTTTTGTTTGCAAAATGCTTTGAACTTTAGCTTAAAAGTGGCTTATGAACCGCTTTAAAAGCAATGGACAAAAAGCAACAAGCGGGGCAGTGGGAGCCGGTGTTTGCTATTGCAGGCAGCAAGTTACCTTTGCTTTCCTTCTGACTTTCCCTCATTTTTTAAGAAGGGACTTGCAGGTCTTTCCAAATTAGATGGGACTGGAAGAGCATGCGGGGACTGTTCCTGTGTTACACGGCAAGGCTCACACCATGACATGAGCACAACTGGCTGGCTGTGGAACCAACCTCTGCCCTTTCCTCCCTAGGCTTGACAGCACCTGACGGATGGAGCAAGGCTTTCTGGAGAAGTTGTGGTTTGCAACTGAGCTTTACAGAGGCACCTAAACCATCCAGCAAAAATGTATTTGAAATAGTAAGCACCCTGGGATTGACAGCAATCCAACTGTTATTGCTACCACATTTCTAAGAAGGATTTAGGTATGCTGAAATCAGACTTGTGGCCAAATGATGTGCTGTGCTTCTAGGCGTGATTTTGAAGGTTAAAATCAGAAGTCATTTATTTCCTTGGAAAGAGAAGAGCCACTTTCCATGTGAGTGTTCAAGCCACCGATCCTCCTCCTGAAACAGTTACATTCTGCATAAATATCTGGTAGATATTTAGTAGATGAGGTGCTGAATCGTCATCGCTCCTCTCCAGCACGTCCTGGCTACCTGTCAAACTGCACAAAGCCTGACTCTCTGACTCCAGTCATGCTTTATACAACGTGAAACAGCTTCATGTGGGGTAACACAAACAGGTGTATCCATGCTAACCTGCTGCCTGGGGATCAGCGCAAGTGGTGGGAAAGCATAAGGCAAAACCCATGCTCCAAAACGATGAGAGGTGCTCTGAGGGAAGGTCATCCGAAAAAGAGCTTGCGGCCTCCAAAAGCAGCGCTCCTTGCAACCAGCTCTGTCTCCCGTGCTTTCCCTGCTCCCAGCTGCAGGTCCTGCTGCTTACCTGACTCGACCCTGGTCAGACCTCTGCACCCGCCAGTTCAACTCACTGAGTTTGCAGAAAAAAGAAAAGAAAAAAAAAAAAAGAGAGAAGCTTTCTCCTGAACTAGCTTCGTCAAAGGCTTCAGCAAGTGCCACTGCCAGCACAGGGGTGGGACCAGTGCTGGGGGCTGGACGGATGGGCCCAGGGAGAAGGAGGAGGAGGAGCAAGCCTTCCCCTTTGCAGCCACGGCCACTGTTGGTTTGCCTGTGCTGCTGGTGGCACAGCACCTCCAGAAGGATGGGCAGGGAACAACCCAGGCCTCTCTAAGGGTGCCTTGCCCCAGAGATGATGAGTACAATGGTAAACGAAGAAAAACTGTCCGTTTTTATGTGATTTTTGTTGTTTCTTTGCCTCTTAAATCTCTGACCCTCCCAGATAAAAACTTTTCCTCGTGGAAATTTGTTAAAGCATATCCAAACTGCTATCTCCCACTTTTTTTTTTTTTCCTTTTAAGTCAGAACTATTTACAAGTTAGGGTTGATTTCAACAGTGTCAGCTACCCAGAAATGACAGCTTATTTGGCACAAACCCACTTGCTGGGGAAAAAAAAAAAAAAAAAGTCCAACTCTGACAGCAACTTGCACACTGCCATGGGTTTTCACACCTACTAAAGCTTCTGCCTCCTGCTTCAGCACTCTATAGATATACCACTAACCCACACGGGGCCGCCCTGAAAATGCAGTTTTCAATTCTCGTCCTTTCTCTGCTGTTTATTCCTCAACTCCCCACGCCATCTTAAAATGAGGCATTTTTCCCTCCACAGTTGTAAGAATTCTACCCCAATTCCCTCTTTCTTTATTTTTTTCTTCTATACAAATATTTGCCTTATTTGCTTAGCACTGGAGTTTGGAGCAAATTTAGCAGCTCTGTTATTTGGTTTTCCACATTTACGAATATGTTTTTAAAAGTATTTCACCTCATTTCTTTTCCAGGATAAGCTTACTACCAGCCAAATGGCTAAGCAGCAAGCATACAGCGTTGCCATGTGGAAGGTCAAATGATATGACTGCAGGCAGGTCCAAAGTACAGCTACAAGGGTATGGCAACCTCTTGGAGAAAATGAATCACTCTGACAAAAAATTTCACTGGGAATGGTTTTTAGGAGTGGCAGAGTTAGTGGCTTTGGAAAAAGTCAATCACTTCCCTTCTGTATAGTAAAAGCTGCCAAAGTTTGGCAAGAGGTATAATTGGGTATCCTCAGCACAGCAGGGTATGTAGGCAAAGGCATTCATCAGGGTTATGCTAAGCAGTCACAAAACTGTAAACAACTGTGGACAAACTATTTCCACCCAAATTATATGAAGCCAGAGATTTAAAATAAATTCTGGTTTGCATTTGGTTGGTTGTTGCAGGCACCAGGCAGGGTATTACCATATGACTCTCCGAGCCCTAAAAATTTCCATTTTCCAAGCAGTCTGTTAATTTTAGCTTATTAATCCTCAGAGAATTCTAGAAATATAAATATCATTAGTTTTTTTGCTTTTTTTTGATTTTTTTTTGGGGGGTGGGAGGTGGGGAGGGGAGGGTTAGACAAGAAGGTGACAGCAGAAACAGTAAGGCTTTTAATTCCAGGTATGTACCTTGAGATAAATTGTGCTTGATTTTTTAAAAAAGGTCCACTTCTGTTGGCACTGACTGACTTTCAAAGGCGCTGCTCAAAATGGATGCACGAATACCAGAAACTATTTCTGAAAACTGTGGTCTTAAGAGTGACTTGCTCAACTGTATCAAAGGAGACGGAACAATATCAAAAAATGTATGAGAATTCAGAAGTTCCTGGCCTCCAAATCCCTGCTAAGATTATTAAATATCCCCTCTTCTTATCTAAAATCTTATTGAATTTCTGAGTAAGTACAAAGAACACAGAACAGTTAAACCCTTTAAGATGATCTCTTAATTCAAAGCAACGTCATTTTCTTCTGTTTCCATTTGAACCTGATCAGGAGATCAGACACTAAGCACTGATACTTGGTAATTCAATAAACATGGAAGGCCTTCTCACGAAGCTTAAGTTAGAACTATTTGTTCCTTTTCTGAATAAAATAAATCTTCTTTCACTGCTTTTAAGCAGGAAAGCAAACATGCTATGTCCCTTTATACGCTAGTGCTCAGAGTATAATACATACTCCAGTAATATCCTAATATAATGGACTATTTGAACAGGTTGCAAATTTATCCCCAAGGAATGACGAGCCTAGTGAATGGACACATACATTTATTATACCAAATACTCCAGGTAATGCTGGCTTATGATATCAAGCCAATAAGCTGAATGATAGTGCTGGTATAATTATGTAATTAATTAGCTCTATCATAATTTTTGTTTTATAACACTAACTTTTATGTGCTACTAGTCAATTTAATGGCATTTTAAATTGAACTAAGGCCCCTGAGAGAGATGCTACTTACTGTATCGCAGATCTTGTATTCAGATTTCTTTTAATTTCAAAAGATGACCTAATAAAATTACTTTATAATTAAATCCATTCTAACAACTTCTCCTACGCGATTCTTTTTTTTTTCCTCCCATTTTTAATTACAAAAAATTCCAATCAGGAAACACTTGCTACCATAATTATATATGAAACGCAGAGATCCTTTTTTGCACCTCTTATGGCTCTCCCTTACACAACAGTGCACTCTTGCTAGCTTTCCTGCAGAATTTTACTAGCATCCCCCAGAGGTGCAATGAGGAAATTGCACCTTTTTCATTCAAGAAACGAGTTAAATTTGCTTGAATCTTGTTTGAAAAACAGACAAGGCATGGGAGAGATGGGGAGCAAATTCCCAAATCCCTCCTGTTTCAGACAGGTATTTACATGTATTCTAACATTACAAGATGTGTTTCTCACATGAAGTAAGGTCAGCTGAAACAAGCTGGATCACTCCACAGTGCTTTGTAAATGCACAGCACAAAATCTCTCTTACTGAAGCACACACACACCTCACACCCAGGACACATCAAAACCCCCAGAATGGTCCCCCTCTCAGCATGTTCCCTATGCATGGGCCTGTCTGCCACAGGCCAGTGCAGCAGCGGACTGCACGCTGCAGCAGTGAGTGCTAATGGAAAGGATGCAAAGGTTTTTCTTGAGTTAAACAGCTTACAGCAATTCCATAGCAGTGGGTCTTCATCTTTTTGTCACTGAGGCTTGCTTAAGGACACTGATAGCTTTGCATGTTATCAGTCTCTCACGTCCCCCTGGCTCGGAGGCCCAGCTATGAAGGCCGCTGGAGGTGGCCAACTTTACCTGCAGCCTGTCACACACCTCCTCACAGATCCTGTGTAGGATCCTCTGCCCCAGGAAGAGGAAGGGTAACCATGGCTTTCCTCTGCCCAGCATGGCTGTGCCCCTCGATGTGCCACCTCCTACTTCCAGCTGGAAAGGCAACCCAGCAGTGAGCACTGGCACCTTCCTTGGGGCTGGCAGGGCCAGGGGCAGTCCTTACCGCAGAGACCTACATTGCTCCTCACGCACCATCACAATCTAACCCAGACATGGCACTCCATTTGATGTTTAGTACAGTGGTTTGCACTGAATAAGAAATATGAGCGGGTATGGCAGCAAAACAACCTCTGTGAAAGCTGTTTTCTTAGGCTTTCCTCCACACAGTGAGAGGCTGTATTCAGCTGGAATGTGCTAGAGGTAGTATCTTTGGGTAGCAGCAGAGCTGAAGGACTCCTTTCTGAGGTGATAATGATTACTGCATTTAAGGTACTCTTAATGTACATAGCACTTTAGCATACGTAAAAAGCACTCTAAACACAGAGCAATACTTCTGTCTCTGAAAGCCATCCCATCACTTCAACCACTAATGCCCAGGAAATGGATGTAGTGGAAATACCCAATATCACACAGAACTGTGCCGTTAATACTGGATGGTGCAGCCAAATGCATTTAAAGAATGTAATCTTCCTGCAGAAATAATCATATCCCATTCCATTTCTACTTTCTAGAAAATAATGAAATAACAGACAGATATGAAGCATAAATGGAACTTCACTGGTTTGCATTTGGGTTTCTCACTGAAGCATAAGCAAAAATGTAAACATAAATTAGACTTAAATAAATTGTTGTCAACTCCTTACCATTTGCTGTGTTCTTTCTGAAGTTATCTAGAAACTCTTCCAGGAGCTGTGACTGGTTTGGAGGGGGCAACAAACTTTTTGGATCCCTTGAAATGTCACCATCTGACCAGGATGCACACAAGGGTTGCAGAGTTCCGCAATGGCTCACTCTCAGAGTGAGCATTACGCTTCTCTCCAAAAACAATAGCTCCATCTGCCTGAGGTCAAGATCAGACACAGCTTCTCCATTTATGCTTAGGATTTCATTGCCTACTCGTAGCCCTGGGACCATGTGAAAGGAAAGAAAAGGGAAGAAAAAAAAAAAGAACGAAAGAAAGAAAAAGGAGGGAACATAAAATAGAAAGGGTCACAAACCAAACTTAACGCTGCTTCACCTTTTATTTTTGTTTTCCATAAATCTGTTAGAACTGATGGGAGTTTTATATATGTTATAATTATACAGTTTGACTTCATGTTTACTTTGATACTACTACAATTAAGTTGTTTATTTCTAAAGAGGATTTTTGGGGTGGGAGGGGAGCACATCTTTTGAAAAGATCAGAATAGAAGCACCTTTCATGACTCAGATACCCTGAATTCATTTCAAAAGACGGCCCATCAGCATACAGCGCATTAATACAAATAGCATTATCCCACTCTGAGAAGAACAAGAAACTAGTCACGCAGATCAAATCATTCATGCTAAACTGGAATAATAACAGATGGAGTCTTCATTAGCTTTTGTATAAATCTAAACAGTGGCAACTGCTGTCTTTCAAGGTTAGCAGCAATCAAGTGGTCATTATCCTCAGGTAGCTACTGAAACTTTCTGTCTATGCTTTATGTTTTTGTATCTCTATTTTTCAGAGAGCAGAACAAACACAATCCTGCTGAAAAGAAACATTGTTTCTGAGCACTGTAGTAGAGAAGTTGCCCAGGGAAATGTATGCAGAAAACTATTTGGGGGAGGGAGGCTACTTTTCACTGTCAGCAAAAGTGGAAGTGATGGGTCTTGGAGACTGACCAAGCCCATGCGGTTCCCCAGTGTGAGATGAATTCTTCCTCCAGCTTGTTTCTTCATGCAAAAGCACGTGGTTGGATTGCTGAATGCAAAATTTGTCTCCAAGAGTGAACAAGAACTCTCCCCACTATATTGGAAGGATAATTCAGTTACTCTGTGTACATTATCTTTCCCAATATCACATATTTTCCATGGTTTTAAGGAAAGAAAGCTATGCATAGTAAAAGCCAAGAACCATTTCAGACAGCAGTACTAAAGCTCCTTCATGTATGTGAATTTAAAATGATAATGAAATGCAGTGTTAAGCATCAATATGATACATACCTTCCTTGTATGCGAGTCCATCAGGGAGAACATCGCTTACAAATATATGGGTGAGATGCTGATTTTCATCAACTTGAGCTGTGACTGCAAAACCTGAAGTAGAAGAGTTCTAAATCAAATAAACTTTCTCCGAAATAACTCTTATTTTGTGTATTTAGTAGACTTTACATAATCAGCAAGTTGACAATTCTCATGAGAACACTCACAGATCACAGAAAAATTATCACATAGTTTCTGAGTGATTGTAAGGACAGCTAAACTTAACAGGACATTTCAACATTCAGGAAATATCATGCTGTGCTGTAAAATGATAAATCACATTTCAAAAAAAAAATGTTTCTATCTTAGCCCCACAGGACATTTCAATAACACAGCTCATCATTATGGTATGAGTTCTATAATGTGTCCATCAGACACATAGTTGTTTTAAACATTTCCAAAAACTGGAAATCCAAACTAGAGAGCAGCAAATCCATACAGACCAATATGTTACCCCCCAAAAATATCATTCATACCAACAAACATACAGCTAAAGAAAAGCACAGAGCTACCTTACAAAGATACCTTTGCAAGGTATATATATATTCTTAGCCACAAACGCCTCCTGTAAATAAAAAGTCTGTCAGAATTTATACCAAAGGATAACCCGTTGACCCTATGACAACAGTGGATCCTACTACCAAAAAAAGGGCAGACCTTGACCATGGCTGATAGTATTAATTTCAGCATAGCTGGCATATTCTGATAATTCCACACTTGAACTATTTGGCTAACGCATCAGAACAGAAAACAGGCCCTTCCCAAATGGAGAAATAAGAAATGTATTTGCCAATGTAAAACAACCAATTTGAGACTTCATTATAATGCCATGGGTCCTTTGCAGACTCAGGTATTGTGAAGGATGGCTCTGCCTGCTCTCAGGGACAGAAAGCTCCTGAAAAGAGAAAGTAGATAATGAGAAGAATAAGAATTCCTGAGAGATGTTTTGGTTAAACTTACCAAAATCAGTTATGTTTTCAGTCTTTGTAAGATGAACGTGATAAACATTTAATGGACAAATTTCTATTTCATCATACACCTGTTGGAAAAAGAAAACAAAAACAAAAAACAAAACAGCAGAAGTTATCAAATTATGAAACTGCAAGCATCAAAGCCTAAACATACATTATGGGAAATAAATACAACACCATTTAAATTATTAAAGAGCCAAACCTTGCTATATTTACACAGAATTGTGTTACTTTGCAAGCATCATCTGCATCAGTGGGACTAAACACAGAGTAAACTAAACATAGAAAATCCAGCCTAGAGTTAAGACTGACACTTTGTGTCTGTACCAGAAGCCCCACTTCAATCTTCAAACAGCTCTTGAAGAGAGTGTTTGTAGTGCCTAGCCATCTGAACGTCTGCATAGGCATGAGCTGTGTGAACAAGGATGGCAGAATGCAATCCATGAACAGCTTTAAAACCTTATTTTAGATCTAAATCACACATATTCATAGGTGATAATTTAACTGTAGCTACAGACAACATGGAGCTTTATATAAAATGAATCACACTTTCCTGGTCTACTACGTATTCATATGGTTCAGGAGCACTGTACTCAGTATTTTCATCAACCAGTCTTCTGAGTTGTAGACCATAGTGTCTCGGCTCCAGCTGTTTCATCTAAGGAATATAAGAAAAGAATGGGTATTAGAATGTGTTATTTCCAGAATCCCAGAGGACAAATAAGCGATACATACACACACACACACCCCTTTAGGAATCACGCAATTTTAAACAAGTAATTTTCTAACTACTATTTTTGTGATATAAACAAAACTAGCTGCATTGCTGAGAAGATAATGTTGAAGTGCAATTTCCATTTTCCCTTAAAATCCTCCCAACTTCTTTCATAAGCACCTTGTCTTTGCTAATAGATTAACTGAATGTTGTTATATGTTTCCAAAGATATTATAACTGCTTTGTGTCCTTTTGAACTTACATTCACAACCTTTTCTGTAACTACTTGCAATGACTCAGTTCTGCTCAGCAACTTTTTCTTCTGATGTAGAAAATGTATACGCATGCATGGGCTGTTAGGAAAGGGGATGGGATGGGAAGCAGATTCCCTAAGGGTTTTGCCTTTATTGGATTTTATTTTTATTGCTGGGTTTCATCTACGACCAGAGAGTTTCACCTATTTTTTTTCACCACATGAGGTCAAAGCCCAAATCCTGTATCAACAGGAAGTCAAAGGGAGATAGGAGTATTCCCAAAGGATATTAGCCTGAAAGTGTCGAGCCCCTGATGGGAGTATCTCTGAAAAATCAGGATGCTGGTGAGACCACTGCACAAAACATTTTATTTTAACATATTAATACAGCAGCATTGCTTAAAAAAGGGAAAAGGAGGAATGACTGCATACGTTCAGATTATTTAACCTCTTTAACACATCTCTGCAGCTTATGAAAACTAAATATACTGAGTAACTAGTAATTACTTGAACATTTTATTATGTGTAGCAGTTTATGAGTTGCATGTGTACTGTATCCTAAGTAATCGTATTCAAATGCACATTTCTTCTATATGTGCTATCCAAAAGACTCAGATGGAAAACAGAAATGAGAAAAGTATAAACCCCATAAAGCATGAATGAAGAAAAAAAACAACCTTTGAAATTTATCCTTATACACATAACATTCAAACATGTTCTGTTAAGAAGAAAGATTCCTTACACTCCTCAGAGCAGAATGAAAATGTAAGAAGGAAAAGAACCAGAATAGATTAATAGAAAGTATTCAGCATTAGAGAATGCTTATGAAAAGCTTTACACACAGAATAGAAAAAAAATAACACAGAAAAATGTTTCAGAAAAAAAATACTTAAAACTAAATTTTCATGTGACACAGACATTAAAAAATTAAGAGCCAGCTTTAGAATTACAAATATTTTGGAATGATGGAGTAAGAGAGGTAAGGAATTTCCTTTTCAACTTAATTTTATAAATATAAATTTTATTTCCTCTTTCAATGGTCTTCTACGTTACCTTAATGATTTCCAAATGTTTCAGCTCTACTGTGCCATCTGCTGGTCAAACAATATCTCATAAAATTCCTTTAACCTGTACAGTGAATTTTTAGGAAGTAAACTAGGCTAATAAACTGTTTCTCCAGGATGCAGTCTCCACTAACAAGAGTAATGAGAAGATAATTTCTTCTCAGTGATGTCTTGTAGATTAACTGTGACTTGACTACAAAGAGTGTGCTTATTTTGATTTAAAACACGTAGTACATCCTAGATTTTTAGAAACTTATATAATTCCTTTCTTTATTTATTTATACAACACTATCATGTGGAAAGAGCTATTAAACTGGGGCCTTTACATCATTAGAAGCCTAAAAATTCATTAACTTCAAGCCAGTTGAATGAGCTCACCTAAAATTTCACACTAACCTATGCCAAAAGCTACAAATAGATTTTGTACAGAGTGGGACTATGTACAAAAAAAAATCCTCTTTTTTTTTCTCCATTTTTTTCTCTTTACTTGTGAAGTGAATAAACTATATTTACCACTTGTTAGAAAATAGGAAAACATGATTTGGGTGTGAAAATTTAGCTGTTCCAACGAGCTTGTTTGTGTAATTTGATTTGAATCATGAAGTCAGAGCCAAATTCAACCACTAACACAAATGAAGACCAAGGTGCCAGGTAAGTTGTGATGCTCTGGAGGTGGTGGTCTTTTGTTGGTAGTTAAAACTGGTATTTCTATTCTACTTTCCATCTGTGACTCCATTTTCTGTCCCAAGATCTACTGCAATCCCCCTCAAATTTCTGGCACTGACTGTCAAAACATAATGCACTCTTTGAAATTCTCAAGGAGAACATGCACTTCGTTAATCAAAAGCCAAAAAACGACCCTTGAAGAAGCAAACATAGATGTTAACCACTGCAACAGCAGTTTTCAACGTCTTATCTCCTGGCATTAAATCAAACAGTCCCCATTACTCCTCTGTGACTAATTTGCACAGAAAGCTCAGTTTGCTGCAGTGACAACTCAGAGTGGACACGGATGGAGATCTCTCAGGGGCTGATTACCTGGCAAACTGTCACCACTCCTTAAGGATTCAGTGTGCGCTGACTTGAGCAATGCCTCTTGAAAAGCTTTCCACAGTCCTGCTACCTTGGCTACAATACATAAATAATACTGCTAAAGGAAATGGTGCAAATGCTCAAAATGTGCCTTAATGTAGGGACAGGCAGACACTGTTATTATTCGTTCACTATTAAGGAGTCCTCAGATATATTACGGTCCTTCTGAAGTCCACAGCTATTAACAAGGTACAATCGTACATGAAAAATTAATACCTTGCAGGCCAGAGAAAGAACATCTTCCACCCTGTGTTCTGGCTTGAGGGTTAATGCTACTCCTTGGCCATCGCAGAAGTGCACATATGTTTGTGTTTCCCAGGCACCCTCCTTCTGGATGCTGTCTGGCACTGAGCAGTAGACGTTCAAAAATTCATCAACTTGCTGCTGGAAACAAGGGAGAAAGGTACAACACATGAGGATGTTGCTAAAATAAAAAATATACAGTTCCATTGATAGCTTGCAGTGCACATATACCACCAGATCTTCAGACACAGTACTGTGCATTTTCCCATGGTAAGCAAGGGACAAAGTTCTGTTACCTGTTCTTATTCATTGTCAATGACTCAATTTTCTTGAGAATGGATTGCATTCCCACTGAGTTCCCATTATGGGCTTTTATGCCTTTATCTCATATTATTTGTTGATTTAACTCTAAGTGAAAATATGTAGCTACCTGATATTATACCGCAGTGGGAAACTTTTATTAAGAAGAATTGAGTACTACAATTTTATCTAATTAACAAATGTGAAAAGAAAAAGAACAAAAAAAAAACCCACATAATTACTGTAATTTTAGCAGAAAATGATAATATAGCAAACTTCCAGCAGAGAGCACTGTAGAGCAAAGCTTGCCATAACATAAAGGACTAAAGCAGGAATAAAATGTTCTCATTCTATTTACAGTTTAAGATCATATTATTTGATAGGTAGCAGAGTACTTGCTTGTTTACCATTCTGGCTCACATTCACATTCATTGCAAAGCCACTCAAGCTTGATCAAATACAATATCCACCCTAACTAAAATCCCTGTCATTTTATCGCCCTTCATTTTCACGCTTTCTTCTGCACTACACTTCAGGCTAGACGTTTCAGAAGCCACACAAGGAGAAGAAAAACACTGAGAGCAGTTCTGAACTTGGAGTTTCACCTCTCTATTTGGGTCTGCCTGTTCAGCATGTCACTCCACTGCCCCTATCGAGGTGTTTATATAGAGAGGCTCCCTGGATTCCCCATTTCAGCCAAAGGAAAGTGACAATAACCCAGTAAAGCAGCAGAACTGTGACCCAAGACAGATCTTAAGATAGCCTGAGCTGTTCTCAGGAGTGCCTACTTCCTGACTGCTTTTTCTTTGTTGGTTTGTTCTTTTCCCCTGTTGCTGTGGGTTGGAGTGTTTTTGTTGCCTACACAAAGCCCCTTGATTATGCAATTCTTCCTCCTGACTCTGCAGGGACACAAGGCCAGTGGTCCACTGCAATTAAAAGCTCCAGCAAAATCACTGCACAGGGACTGCTTCCCTTGCTGCAGGCAGCAAAGTTATTGACAACAATCTACCAGTAGCAACAAAGAGACCAGTATTATTTTGTTTTTCTAAATAACAACTGTGGCTGTAAAAACGATGTAGTAAGCGGTCCTACTTATGTAATTACCAAACAATGCAGAAATTCAGGTTGCAAACGAACCACAGGAATAATTTTATGCAAGAGTAATGCTGGTTTTGGCAGAATTATATTAATGCACTAATAGCATGCAAGAATCTTATACTGATTGCTCAACTGTCCTTTTTAAATAGCTAAAAATGACACATTGATTAACATAGGTCCATGGAATCCTACTAAAATAGAGCAACTACTATGCATAACAGCAATCCTGTTATGCTACTGCAATTAATGGAGCGATGAAATCTACACCAGGTGAAGTTTCACCTCGGTGGCTGTGGTTCCAACCTGCTTGTAAAACTG